>NC_041333.1:43013561-43023561 GCF_004354835.1 Perca flavescens
CTAACACGGGCTATTACATTAGCCTAAAATGATCATTATAGCCATACATATATATCACAGTAACACTGCAAAATTAAAAACCGACAAATGATTAAATTGCAATCGGTCAAAAACGTTAGCTTTGTAAGACCATAGAGTATGTGCTATATAAATGCTATGACGAAATTCAAAGTGTAAATATCGCAATGTATGTCGAGAAAGTCTAGCCAGCGATGTTTCCCCATTGGAATGAATGGCAAACAGAGCTATAGCTAGCTTCCTAAATAACGAGACCTCTCCAGCTCACAAAAATGATTTAAATTGTAATCGGTCAAAAACGTTAGCTTTGTAAGACCATAGAGTATGTGTTCTATAAATGCCATGACGAAATGAAGGGACTAAGACAATGTGCACTGAGACAAAAATGTGTTTGCATTATCGGACCAGCTCACCAATCTGACTTTCTGCCCCTGGTATGCGCACACACCCTGTAATGTTTGTAAACAGGAAACCCGTCTATAACTATATATAGAAATATATAGAAATAAGTCATTACAAATTCCATAGGCTGTGATATTCTGATGATAGGCCCAGTTTTTGCTTTGACAGAGCTCCAGCCAACACAGGGTTAAAATGTCATGCCCATATTGCATATCAATCGAATTGTCTGCTCATTGGCTAAAAAGATAGATGGGTCTTATTGCATTTAAATCTAAGTGGTCCGAGAAAATGTTGATCGTCTCAAGCGTGGTCCCTGACATGTTGTCATCGGCTTGTCCGCTTCCATTGGCCATATCAGAGGCAAAACCTAACGGATTGGCTTATATGAGGTACCAATCGAAAGCTTAGAAGCTAGGGAATATGATGGCGCCCACATTGATAATGTAGCAAACTGGGCAGAGAAGCTAGCGGTGATAACAAGTGCGGAAATGGAAAACTGTTTTGCGTTTTTCCGTTGTGATTCGGCCAGAAACTTCAACATTTTGAGGCGATCAGATCGTTTTGGAATATAAAGCTTGGATATTACATTTCCTTGGACTCTTGTGGATTTATGAAAATCAAGTTTTGGGCAAAATACCACTTTGTTGCTGAGAGGACAACGAAAACAGGTATGAATGCACTCTTGACACCTGCGCAGATTACGGCTGAATTGTTTTATTTTCTGTTACTTTGTAACAGTTGTGTAACTGCTATAAATCATCTTATGCTTTGTATGTGGGCATACATTAATCATTAGAGGCTAAGCTTTCAATTGGTGTGTCGCATGGCTGTATATTGTGAAGATTTAATCCTTTAAAGTTATAAAAACGCGAATGAGTGGAAGTTTTATCAAGGTTACAGCGACGCAGTGTCCCGTCAACGGGACAGTAATCCTTCAGAGGATAGTTTTGTTCTGTTGTGTTGTTATGAACCAGCTGACTGAGGGGACTGTTTCTGGTTAGTTAGCTTCTCCATCAGCTGACTGAGGGGACTGTTTCTGGTTAATTCAATTCAATTCAATTCAATTTTATTTATAGTATCAAATCATAACAAGAGTTATCTCGAGACACTTTACAGATAGAGTAGGTCCAGACCACACTCTATAATTTACAAAGCCCCAACAATTCCAACAATTACAGTAATTCCCTCAAGAGCAAGCAGTGCGACAGTGGCGAGGAAAAACTCCCTCTTGGGAAGAAACCTCGGACAGACCCAGGCTCTTGGTAGGCGGTGTCTGACGGGCCGGTTGGGGGTGTGATGAACAGTGGCAATAATAGTCACATTAATAATGGAACAGTGACTGGATGTAGCGGGAAGCTGCAGGGTTCAGCAGGAAGCAGCAGGGTTCATGCAGGGTTCAGCAGGAGGCAGCAGGGTTCAGCAGGAAGCAGCAGGGTTCAGCCGGAAGAAGCATGACATTGCAGGGCACCGCTGAGCTCGGCAGGGAGTGCAGCAGGACCACGGCGACAGCTGGAACCAGGATCTTGGTGCCAACGTTCTCCAAGGAAATACGCTGGGGGATTAGTTAGCTTCTCCATCAGCTGACTGAGGGGGCTGTTTCTGGTTAGTTAACTTCACCATCAGCTGACTGAGGGGACTGTTTTGTGGGAAAAGTAAGCTTGAGGCAGCAGCAAGTATGGCCATCTCGATATTCAATGAAGGTGCCTCTGCCACGGTGTCTGTTATGGAGAAGTTGTGATGGTGATGGTCAATTCACTGAGAGAAACTGATCTCAAGATCTCGAAAGCTGAGGCCGTCACAACTGCCAGTGTGAAACATAGGCGCAAGAGTCTAAACACAGCTAAAAAATACATATATCGTGCTGGAATGGACAATTAGACTTTAAAAAAGCTGTGACATCTACTGTTGGTCTTGTTCTGTGTCCATACAACTGTCTAGTGTGGGTTTTGTTATATATTTATTCAAAGATATGGCAAAAATCGATCAGCTGACTGAGGGGTCTGTTTCTGGTTAGTTAGTTAGCTGAAAAAATAATTGTGCACCTGGTTTTATCATAAACACATAGAGATAATGCCTAATTAGCATAACTAAACATACACATTTTAAAAACTTGTAATGCATTTTGTGTAAGTAATCAACAAGAAGTTTCATGATGATATTTATTATTTTAAACTTTACCCTATTCATCTGTAGCCTTAACACTGATAATTACTTTTTGCTGCTGAAATCATTCCTCGTGAGGACAAGGAAGTGGGCTGTAACTAACCATATTTGGAATATGTGTGTGTGAAGCAATGGGTGCAATACCACTCTCAAAGTACAGGGGTGCTAGTGAGCACACCTCACACACACACACACTGACTGAAAAACGTGTTTTATGGGCCAATGCTAAAAATCACTCAGGCTACTTCAGAATGACTTCAGCATTCATTTAAAAGGGTTTCCCTTATGGGGACCTCATCTTTGGTCCCCATACCACAAGAGGTCCCCATAACGTGACTGTGTAAACATATTGATGTCCCCAAAAAGTGTTGAATACCACAACACACATACATACACACACACAGACACACACACACACACACACACACACACACACACACAGACACAGACACACACACACACACACACACACACACACACACACACACACACACACACACACACACACACACACACACACACACACACACACACACACACACACACACACACACACACACACACACGCAAACAAACATAGGCCAGGAGCCAGGTGCACTCCTCAGGATGTTTTTTTGCTACCTTTCTTTCACTATTATTTCCTATTATCTTATACTGTACCTTGGGCCATCACAAGTTGATAACGACCACCCCCAACTCAGCCCCGTTTGGTCTCAGGGACCAAAAAACACCCTTTTTGGGAAAAGCTTTTGGCAGAATTATGTAATTGTGAATATTAAGGTACTGCAACTACATAAATGGTCATATAAGCCTAATATTTTACATGGTGTATCCTGACACATAGGGGAAACTAGCAGAAAAAGATTCTGGGGATTGCTGCCTTTTGCTGTCAGATATCACCTCAACATACCCCAAAAGACAAAAAAATGTCTGTCCGCCTGACAAAGTGTCATCAAAAGTGATCATTTTCAAGCATTTTATTATAGATATCGATGCCTCAAATGTACATGAATAACTTCCCAAGTTTATAAGCTTCAATTTAAGTCCAAGATGACCTTTTTAGCTAGGGGATTAAAGCTGGTATAATATTCTCCACTGGACCTCAAATCAGAGAAAACAGAACTTCCAAGCATTCCCACTCAACATGGGATTAAGGATATTTTAGCATATGAACAATATCTTTTTTTTTTTTTTTTTTTTAAGATTATTTTTGGGCATTTCTGCTTTTAATGAAAGATGGAGAGCGAGGGAGAAGACATGCAGGACATCGTCCCAAGTCGGACTCGACCAAATGTGAGATTTATTAACGTCCACAAAGTCCTTGCAACACAAGGAAGATGACTCTAGTGTGCAGTCTGTTATCAAAAGGCCAACCTTCAACTGAGTAAACATTAGTAACCTGTACAGGTAAACATTCTTTACAGCCAAATGGCAAAACTAAAATACAGCTCAAACATAAAATAGAAAACATTTCTTTGGTTCATAGATCTTTTTGCTGCTTATCCATGCTGTACTTTGATGACTGGTCATGTTAGTGTATTGTATTAGTGTAGAATATAAACTCTCAATCATCATTTTCCTCCTCTTCCTCATCTTCACTGAATAAACTTTGAATTCTGATTAAGTCTTTATCGGACGGACCTTCCCTTTGCCTTTGAATGCTTAAGTGCAGTCAGCAACGCATGCAAGGCCAGAAGAGAGCTGAAATGTGTTCCTGTGAATAATCTCCAGCCAGCTGGTTGATGTTGATTAGTCTATCTCCCATGTCAGAGTTGATGCTGACAGTTGATGACTTGGCATAATACAGGAGGATGAAGAAAATGACTCTAACTGTTCTGATGTGAGGCATTTAGTTTGGATATACTGCATGTAAATGATCACCCTCACATCTGTTTCTTCATGTTTTGAACAGATCTCTGGTAGAAGTTCTTTTGACATTACTCCAGCATTGCATTCAAAAAACGGCTCTGGCATTTGCAACACACCGGCCCTATTTTGTTCAACAACCTAGCTTGGAAATTAGTAACTCTGCCTTTCGAGTTAATCTTTCCACCCATGCATAAAATAACTTTATCAGTAGTGGCCCATAGGGGTCAATAGGGGTGCGGCCCTTCTGGCATTTGCCCAAATTCCAGATGGCCAGTGTTTCACTGCTTGAAAGCTTGACCAGCCTCTATGAAAATGACAGGCCTTCGGATGATGTCTTCCATCATATCACGAGTGCTCCAGTGATCCAGAAGTAAATGAATGAGTGCTTTCTTGTTTTCATCATTTGGGAGAAAACCATTCCAGTCAGTGGGTCGATGAACATTCAGCCCATTAACGATAAAACATTCACCACAACCTCTGTGATCTCGCTCAGCTGATTTCAGTTGATTCGCAATTTTTTCAAGTTCCCGCAATTTCATCGCATACAATTCCTTATCCCTCATATTCCATCACATTTTTTAAGAAAACTTGCCGCATAATCAAGGATTTTTGCCCGCAACAATCACAAAAAAGCATTTTTCTGGAAGGATTGATTATGTCAGAGATGCTAATTTGTGACTTAAGTTCTTGTGATTTGATGAAGATCTGAAATATAAACCCACTTGTGGCCTTGTACTGGATCCCTTTCTGGTTTGACGCCACAAGCTTCCTTTTAGGTGTGGTAGACGACATTGTCTTGAATCAGTTCCTTTTGATGGGTTCAAAGAAAAGGACCTTTTTAGTTTGAAGTCGATCACGGATGACCTTCTCTTTTTTGAGTTTTGTCATTTTTCAGGGCATTCGGCACATCATAGCGCACACGCTTCTGGCATAGCTGCTCCTGAACTCAAACTTGTCAAGGGCTGAGAAGTCTCAAGCTGAAATGGGTTGATAAAACTCTGAAAAGCTTGTACTGTTTGATGCACTTGCTTCTCAGACCGAGTGATTTCACGTTGTCTGAGATCTCATTGTTGCTTCTCTGTATGTTCGCCTTGGCAACTTTTCATTTCCCACATGGCTTTTACAAACTCTCCTTTGGCATGGGCAGTCAGGATATGACTTTGGCTCGCTTCATAATTACTGGTTAATCCACAGATCCCAGCAGAATATGTCCCAGACCCTGAGTTTGACTTGAATCAATCTAGAAGTAGACTGGGGTGCCTTACATGTAGAAAATATAGGACACCAATCTCCCAATAGAATCAAAATCTTTCTATAACCAGAAAAATAGATCAAGTTACCTCCAAATTGTCTTTGCTGAATAACTTCAGGATGTGACATAAAGGGTTAGGTTGGTTAGTGCATGATGTAGTCTACGTGATACGCAGGTATACGCAGTATACCCACTAAGAAATCTCCAGGATCTCCAGATACCCGTGCACTTAAAAATCTGCAATGATACGCAACAACATAGTTTTTGTGACAGAACTTTACTCACTTCAGATATTTGTATTCACAAATCTGGGGTTGAGTAATGTGACAGCAAACTAAACTACTGCAGAACATACAGAGAGACTTCTCTCATCTTTTACTGACCTGCTCCTCTCTGAGGGCAGTGTGCAGTGTGTAGTGTGTAGTGTGTAGTGTGTAGTGCGTAGTGTGTAGTGTGTAGTGTGTAGTGTGTAGTGTGTAGTGCGTAGTGCGTAGTGTGCAGTGTGTAGTGTGCAGTGTGTGGTGTGTGTAGTGTGCAGTGTGTAGTGTGCAGTGTGTAGTGTGTGTGTGTGTGTGTAGTGTGTAGTGTGTAGTGTGCAGTGTGTAGTGTGCAGTGTGTAGTGTGTAGTGTGTAGTGTGTAGTGTGTAGTGTGCAGTGTGCAGTGTGTAGTGTGTAGTGTGTAGTGTGCAGTGTGTAGTGTGTAGTGTGCAGTGTGCAGTGTGTAGTGTGTAGTGTGTAGGGTGTAGTGTGTAGTGTGCAGTGTGTAGTGTGTAGTGTGTAGTGTGCAGTGTGTAGTGTGTAGTGCGTAGTGCGTGGTGCGTAGTGCGTAGTGTGTAGTGTGTAGTGTGTGTGTGTGTGTGTGTGTGTGTGTGTGTGTGTGTGTGTGTGTGTGTGTGTGTCTGAGCCGTTGGTCCTGTGTGTGTGTGTGTCTCTGTGTGTGTATGTGTATGTGTATGTGTGTATGTGTGTGTGTGTGTGTGTGTGTGTCTCTACAACAGCTTCTTTCTGGTTCTTATTGACTCTAAAAGTCTCCTTTAGTGTTTCCAGTGACGTGATTGGTCTCCACTATTAGAAGGTCCTATGGTTCTGTGACCCGTGGGAGGAAACTAAAAAGCGACTCTAGCGGGACCCTAACCCGGGTCCTGGGGTCTCCTGGTCTAACCTGGGTCTCCTGGTCCGGGTCTCCTAACCGGGTCTCCTGGTCTAACCTGGGTCTCCTGGTCTAACCCGGGTCTCCTGGTAACCCTCCTGGTCTAACCCGGGTCTCCTGTCTAACCCGGGTCTCCTGGTCTAACCTGGGTTTCCTGGTCTAACCGGGTCTCCTGGTCCCGGGTCTCCTGGTCTAACCCGGGTCTCCTGGGTAACCCGGGTCTCCTGGTCCTGAGTCTAACCCAGTCCCCCCAACCACCCTCCTTACATACTACTCTCTAAATCTGATCTACCTGCTGCTCTCCCCGGGGCCTCACACACACACACTGAAGGCCTTTTAGGTCCATCAGACGCTGACAGACACTGTCCTAACCTCCTGATTTTAGGAGGTCAGAATGAGAAGGGGCTGGTGCAGCAGGTAGTGTCGGTCCTTGTCTTCACTGACAGGACTGATGTGGAGACAACATGACTCAGCTCTTTTATTCTCTCACTAAATCTACTAATATGGAACAGCATCACTATGAGCTGGCTCTCCTCCAACAGGAACTAGTGGAGCTTCTTTATGATGCAACTTTGGGTTCATATTCAACACCATGTTATTAGTAGAGTCCAATCCTAATCAGGACCCTCTACTAATAGAGGAGGTGGAGAACACACTCTCAGCTATCAGTCTGATGTCTAAACTCCTGCATTCAGATATATTAGTATGCATGAATTTAAGTTCCTAAATGTTGTAGCTTTCCCCAGAATGAAGTGGTAGCTCGATGCTCTTCTACATCTCCTCGTCTTAATCCACATTAAAACATCCACAGGACCACACGGTGAAAGGTTAACTATTTACTTTAATACACAAGAACACATAGACCTCTGAACTACATTCAGACACAGCATCTCTGAGCTGGTGATGACGTCATGGCGCCCTCTGGTGATGATGTCATGGCGCCCTCTGGTGATGACGTCATGGAGCCCTCTGGTGATGATGTCATGGAGCCCTCTGGTGATGACGTCATGGCGCCCTCTGGTGATGACATCATGGCGCCCTCTGGTGATGACGTCATGGCGCCCTCTGGTGACATCAGCAGGAACTACAAGCAGAGCTCCACCAATCATATTCACACGTTAAAACATGTTTACACATTTTATTAGTTTCATTTCTATGTTCTTATCTCACACACTCACCACACTTTTTAAATATGTTTTTTTACATTTTCTGTATTTATTTGGTAATACTTAATCAATAAACTCTTTTTTAACACCATGTATTATTTACTTGATAAATGACTGATACCCCATGTAGTGTGTGTGTGTGTGTGTATGGTTTATGTGTGTCTAAAGCTCCATTGGTACAGTGAATATAAACTCTCCACTGAAGAACAGCTGATGGAAATATAGTTATTTGGAGATAAGGTTACTGTTATTGTGATGTAGTATTCTATTATATGAAGTATTGTATATTGTTCCAACTAGTGCAGTGATCCGTCTGAATGAATGGAGGAGTAAACGGTGTGATTGTTTTTAAATGGATTGAGGACAGACATCTTTAAACAGCTGGAGTCTGTGTGGACTCTCAACACACCATCCTCTGATAGAATCACAACAGTTTTCACCCTGAACTGAAATACACTCCTGCTCTTTATTTTCTGCTGCTAAAGTTGTTATTTTCTACCTTATTACCCCACTGGGACCCTGACTTCTACCAATCAGTACTCTGGTACAGGTCTACTGATGCCCCGTCTTCTGTTGTCTGTTGTCTGTCCTGTCCCTGGTCTGTCTTAAAGGCTCTACTTTAAGTAGTAATTACACTTCATGTGGAGTCTGTAATGTGTGGACACTAAATGTAGCCTGTCTCGTATGTTGTTTTTTATATAATGTAGTTTTTATATATTTTAAATGTGTAACACCACTTGATCCATGGTGAAACGTTGTTCTGCTTCACTATATACAGTATATATATATATGGATGAAATGACTATTAAACCCACTTGACTTGACATACTTTAGATGTAAAAACAACTCCATTCCCTGTGTTATTACATGTTAACTGTCAGTCTGTGTGTTACTATATCTGGTAATGCTGAGCCTCTCTGGGCCCCTCCTCTTGTTTCCTGTTTAAAGTTTACTTTCACTTTACACAGTTTGTGTCGCAGCTTTTTCTCTCGGTGTGGAGCTCCAGCTGGAGGTAATTTAACTCTAATGTCTCTAATGTTTTAATATATATATATATATATATATATATATATATATATATATATATATATATATATATCTAATGTGTGTAATGTTTGACTGGTGAAGTCCAGCTGTGGTTAGTTTAGTTTAAGAGAAACCAACACAACTGGACTCGTGATTCACCAAAAACAAAAGATCTGCCGCCATGTTGTCTGGGTATCTGGGAGTGTTTCTGTCTCATACATCCTTTATTTCTGGCTTATATACATCCTTTATTTCTGGCTTATATAGATCCTTTATTTCTGGCTTATATAGATCCTTTATTTCTGGCTTATATAGATCCTTTATTTCTGATCCTTTATTTCTGGCTTATAGATCCTTTATTTCTGGCTTATATAGATCCTTTATTTTGATCCTTATATAGATCCTTTATTTTGGAAAGATCCTTTATTTCTGGCTTATATAGATCCTTTATTTCTGGCTTATATAGATCCTTTATTTAAACATTGGACATTTAGCAGCAAGAACAATAAATAAGGGAAGCGCTCTGTTTCTGTACCGTCTGTAGTCCTGTTTCTGCGTCTGGGAGTTTAAAATATACTTTAATTTAATCTGGCTGTTTAAATTACGTTTTGTTTCAGAGAAGAGAGAAGAGTGTGTGTGTGTGTGTGTGTGTGTGTGTGTGTGTGTGTGTGTGTGTGTGTGTGTGTGTGTGTGTGTGTGTGTGTGTGTGTGTGTGTGTGTGTGTGTGTGTGTGTGTGTGTGTGTGTGTGTGTGTGTGTGTGTGTGTGTGTGTGTGTGTGTGTGTGTGTGTGTGTGTGTGTGTGTGTGTGTGTGTGTGTGTGTGTGTGTGTGTGTGTGAGTGTTGTCTGTATTATTTGTGTGTGTGTCTGTGTGTGTTGTGTGTGTGTGTGTGTGTGTGTGTGAGTGTGTGTGTGTGTGTGTGTGTGTGTCATGTGTGTGAGGAGGTGTGTTGTG
>NC_041333.1:43026061-43060154 GCF_004354835.1 Perca flavescens
AAAATCCATATTGCGATATACATTGCAGCCTCTTGCGATAACCATATATATTGCGATATATAAATTTTAATAGAACCATTTCAGACCAGGTTACATAGACCCTAAGGAAAACCAAACTGCTAAATGTATATATATTTTTTTCAAAGAGAAAGAAACATAGTATGTAGTTTTGAGAACATTTATTGTTCAAAACTGTAATTATACAACATAATGTTGCAGATGAATAAAATTCAAGTACACTAGTTGCAGAGACTTTGACAAAGAAAAAGCTTAAAGTATTGGGTGTCTTCTCTTTAGTGCAAACCATTCTAAAAGGTACTACACTTAATAAGTTTAAGTCCTTGGTTCTTAAATGCCACCCAAGATGCAGAAATACTTTCAGTATTAGGCATTGATGGAAATATAGTTATTTGGAGATAAGGTTACTGTTATTGTGATGTAGTATTCTATTATATGAAGTATTGTATATTGTTCCAACTAGTGCAGTGAGGTGTCTGAATGAATGGAGGAGTAAACGGTGTGATTGTTTTTAAATGGATTGAGGACAGACATCTTTAAACAGCTGGAGTCTGTGTGGACTCTCAACACACCATCCTCTGATAGAATCACAACAGTTTTCACCCTGAACTGAAATACACTCCTGCTCTTTATTTTCTGCTGCTAAAGTTGTTATTTTCTACCTTATTACCCCACTGGGACCCTGACTTCTACCAATCAGTACTCTGGTACAGGTCTACTGATGCCCGTCTTCTGTTGTCTGTTGTCTGTC
Organism: Perca flavescens; assembly: GCF_004354835.1. NCBI lineage: Eukaryota > Metazoa > Chordata > Actinopteri > Perciformes > Percidae > Perca > Perca flavescens. Next base: position 43,026,831 of record NC_041333.1, read on the forward strand.
CTGTCCCTGGTCTGTCTTAAAGGCTCTACTTTAAGTAGTAATTACACTTCATGTGGAGTCTGTAATGTGTGGACACTAAATGTAGCCTGTCTCGTATGTTGTTTTTTATATAATGTAGTTTTTATATATTTTAAATGTGTAACACCACTTGATCCATGGTGAAACATTGTTCTGCTTCACTATATACAGTATATATATATGGATGAAATGACTATTAAACCCACTTGACTTGACATACTTTAGATGTAAAAACAACTCCATTCCCTGTGTTATTACATGTTAACTGTCAGTCTGTGTGTTACTATATCTGGTAATGCTGAGCCTCTCTGGGCCCCTCCTCTTGTTTCCTGTTTAAAGTTTACTTTCACTTTACACAGTTTGTGTCGCAGCTTTTTCTCTCGGTGTGGAGCTCCAGCTGGAGGTAATTTAACTCTAATGTCTCTAATGTTTTAATATATATATATATATATATATATCTAATGTGTGTAATGTTTGACTGGTGAAGTCCAGCTGTGGTTAGTTTAGTTTAAGAGCAGAAAGCTGCAGAGAAACCAACACAACTGGACTCGTGATGATTACAACTGGCGTCTTCACAAAGATCCTCCTCCATGTTGTGGAGGTATCTGGTAGTGTTACTGTCCTATAGATCCTTTATTTCTTATGGTGAACACATCGGACATTTTCAGTGGTGATTTGCGTGTGTGTCTGTGTGTGTGTGTTTGTGTGTGTGTGTGTGTGTGTGTGTGTCTGTGTGTGTGTGTGTGTGAGAGAAAGCAGAAAATTACGTTTTTACTTCCAGTGGCCAATCAGTGAAAAGCACTATTAACCTCTATAGACGTGTGGAAGGTCCCTTGTGTTGCATTCACAGGAAAAAGGAAGAACAAACACACACTGACAACAACAACCCCAGTTACACAGAGAGAAGACACAAAGCTCTTATTGTGAAAATCTGCTTCCTGTTAGGTGGGGCTGTGACTCATCAGGAAACAACTCACCTGAGTTGTTCTCTGTCGACATTTTGGACTGTGATTAGAAACAGTAAGTATCTGTTTGGTACTTTAACACCACGTTAGTCTCTGGTCTCTTCAGGGTTAGTTTCTGGCTCTGTAATGTTAAATATAATGTTTCTACTTCTTAAGGACTCTTGTGTTGAAGATAAATCTCCATGTGTGTGTGTGTGTGTGTGTGTGTGACTGTGTGTGTGTGTGTGTGTGTGTGTGTGTGTGTGTGTGTGTGTGTGTGTGTGTGTGTGTGTGTGTGTGTGTGTGTGTGTGTGTGTGTCTGAAGGCTGAGGCAGGCTGAGTGTTAATCCAACATTTATTATCTTACTGTTAGCTTTCAGCTCTGACTTCATGTAGGGCCTTATGGAATCTGTCTTATAGCTTTTTAAATTCTCTATTTCATGATTCCCTCCATGACAACTGACTGAGTGCTGGCTGGTTTTATATCCTACTGTATACTCTGTGTGTGTGTTACTTCCTGATCGTTGCTTCCTGTTTTTGACTCCTGAACAAACTTGATTTCTTTTAAATGTTGTGAGCTCACAGTCAGTGTTCCTGTTTGACCTCTCAGACTGACTTCAGATCAGAAGATGAGTGGTTTGGAGGAAGAGGAGGATGGAGCAGAGTCTGTAGTATCTGGCTGTCTGTCTATGAGGAGTGACTGGTCCAAAGATCATCCTCCAAACTTCAGTAATGAACCTGGACCCTCAGACACAAAGTAAGACCACTGATACTAACTCATTTTATGAATCAGTTGCCAATGCCACGTTGTTGTTGTTACACATTCACACATTTGTTCATCTTCCTCTTTGTATCTGTGACAGCTGTCAGTGACCCAGAAAAACTCTCTAATCTAATCTAAGAGGACTAATACACACTTTAAATCCTCCTAATTATTGACAGTAGCAGCAGGTTGTGTGTTTAGAGCTTCATAAAGGGCTAAAAAAAGAGCATTTATCAAAGATTGAAGCAATATGAATAAAAAGCTGTTGGTGTTTGCAGAGTTGAGGACAACAGACAGAGAGCAGAGTCTGTAGTATCTGGCTGTCTGTCTATGAAGAGTGATCGGTCCAAAGATGAACCTCCATTCTTCAGTAATGAACCTGGACCCTCAGACACAAAGTAAGAGACTGTTTTACTGTCAGCTGACCTGATGAAGATGAAGACTAAATGTTCTGATGAAAGATTAATATTCATGATGCAGAACTATTAGTTCAGATACTGTTTCTAACTCAGATGGATCTCTTCTGGCTTTTAAAGCTGAAGGTTGAAGTTACTGTAAAAGTTTTTTTTTAACTATTTAAAATCTGAAAAAATGTTCGTCAAATGTATTTATTTTCTCAAAATAAAACAACAGCCTCTATCATTTTAGTGATGAAGAAATGTTTTCACAGAAAGAGGAAGAGGAGTGATGTTTCTGAGGAGGAGCAGCCGTCCAGATCCAGAACCAGAGCTGGACTGCAGACAGCCAATCAGAGCAGCTCTGACCAAAGTAAGTCTGTCCATCTGTCTGCTGATGTCTTCATGTCTGAACACACCACTGGTTGTTGTAATACTGAGACATGTGTTGAGTCAGACAGCACAGACTAGGGCTGCACAACATATCATTTATTATCGTTGATTAGTGTTAACTAATGCAATACACACATCAAGAAAGATGCTCAGATTTTATTGTGTTAATTACAAGGATAATTTAAGTAACTTTCTAATTTAAGTCATTCTTTTTTGTCTTTTAATATTTATTTCAATTTTTTTAATAAAAGAAAGTTGGAAATCATTTCCTTTCATTTGTTTTTAACTCAACAAGCGTTGTTGTATTTTAGCAGAATCCTGAAAGCAGCAGAACTGACAACACTTCATGTTTGTGTGATTATGTATATATATATATATATATATATATATATATATCAATATTCAACAAAGTTATAGCATAACATGTATTTTCCTTATATATCATGCTGCACTAGCGAAGACATTTAACATGAATATTATTACAGTTTACGTCCATCTGAAATTTAACTGGATTGTTTTCATATTGGTAATAAAAATAATCATCAGATTATCATCTTTTCTCTTTCTTGTTCTGTCTCTCACCTTTGTCCTTTTTTTAGTGAATGTTGGTCATCAGAAACATAAGATCAGGCTGAAGGGGACATTTGAACGTGTGACTGAAGGAGCTGAAACAGGAAGTAGAACCCTCCTCAACAGGATCTACACTCTCCTCTACCTCATAGAGGGACAGAGTGAAGAGGTTAATACCCAACATGAGGTGAGGCAGCTCGAGACAGCTTCCAAGAAGAAGACCCTCCATGACTCTCCAATCAAGTGCTGTGACATCTTTAAAGCCTCACCTGGCCAACAGAAACACATCAGAGTGGTTCTGACGAGCGGCGTCGCTGGCGTTGGAAAAACCTTCTCAGTGCAGAAGTTCTGTCTGGACTGGGCCGAGGGTTTGGAGAACCAAGATATCAGTCTGGTGATTCCTCTTTCCTTCAGGGAGCTGAACTTGATCAGAGATGAGCAGTACAGTCTTCTGGAGCTGCTCCGTGTTTTCCATCCAACATTACAGGAGGTCCCAGCAGAGCAGCTCGCTGGCTCTAAACTTCTCTTCATCTTTGATGGCCTGGATGAAAGCAGACTTTACCTGGATTTCAACAACAATGAGGCTGTTTCTGATGTCACACAGAAGTCATCAGTCAACGTGCTGTTGACAAACCTCATCCAGGGGAAGCTGCTTCCCTCGGCTCTCGTCTGGATAACTTCCCGACCTGCAGCAGCCAATCAGATCCCTCCTGCGTGTGTTGACAGGGTAACAGAAGTACAAGGCTTCACTGATGCCCAGAAGGAGGAGTACTTCAGGAAGAGAGTCAGTGATGAAGAGCTGTCCAGCAGAATCATCTCCCACATCAAGACCTCCAGGAGCCTCCACATCATGTGTCTGATCCCAGTCTTCTGCTGGATCACTGCTACAGTTCTGGACCACATGTTGACTACAGACCAGAGAGGAGAGCTGCCCAAGACCCTGACTGACATGTACTCACACTTCCTGCTGGTTCAGACAAAGAGGAAGAAGCTCAAGTATGCTGAGGGACATGAGACGAGAGTCCACAGGAGCTGACGGAGGCTGACGGGGAAGTTCTTCTGAAGCTGGGGAGGCTGGCGTTTGAAGAGCTGGAGAAAGGAAACATCATGTTCTACCAAGAAGACCTGGAGCGCTGTGGTCTGGATGTCACAGAGGCCTCGCTGTACTCAGGAGTTTGTTCACAGATCTTCAAAAGAGAGAGTGTGATCTTCCAGAAAACAGTCTACTGCTTCGTTCATCTGAGTGTTCAGGAGTTTCTGGCTGCAGTCTACCTGTTCCACTGTTACACCAACAGGAACACACAGGTACTGGAGGACTTCCTGGGAGGAGATTATCATGTTCGTTGGGACAATGATCATTACCCATCCCTGGATGTCTTCCTGAAGAGAGCCATGGAGAAATCCCTTGAAAGTAAAAATGGCCACCTGGACCTGTTTGTGCGCTTCCTTCATGGCCTCTCTCTGGAGTCCAACCAGAGACTCTTAGGAGGCCTGCTGGGTCAGACAGACAACAGTCCAGAAATCATCCAGAGAGCCATCAACAACCTGAAGGAGATGAACAGTAGAAAGATCTCTCCTGACAGAAGCATCAACATCTTCCACTGTCTGACGGAGATGAAGGACCACTCAGTCCATCAGGAGATCCAAGAGTTCCTGAAGTCAGAGAACAGATCAGAGAAGAAACTCTCTGAGATCCAGTGCTCAGCTCTGGCCTACATGCTGCAGATGTCAGAGGAGGTTCTGGATGAGTTGGACCTGGAGAAGTACAACACATCAGAGGAGGGACGACGGAGACTGATTCCAGCTGTGAGGAACTGCAGAAAGGCTCGGTAAGTCCAGATGTGATTATCATTTTAAATCAGTGTGAAGCTGAGACCATCAGTATTAGAGTAAACATACAGACTTTACACACATGAACAATATACAACTTACACACTATAAAAGATAAACCAGCTTATTGTAAATAATTCATGTTACTCTGCAAATGTCTTTGTTGTCTCAAACGCTGTGAGAATGAGACGATGATGATCTTTGTGTTTGTATCTAAAGTATCTTCTGTCATCATTTAATCACAACAGACAGCCTTTTTACAGTGTATACAGAGTCAGCAGTGTGTTTCTATAATGTGTCTATTTTATATACAAACAGACATTTATTATTTGTGATCTGCTGAACTAACATCACATGAAGTTTAAGCTTTTTCATAATAACTTTCAGTAAGTTATTTTTATCATATTTTTATGAGCAGATTCTGAACTATTTCATTTTAGGGAAGTTCATTTTCACATTTCATAACAATATCTATCAGGGCTGGTTTAAATAATAGATTTTTCTGATTTAAATAGAGTTTCATTTGAATGATCCAATATGGATAGATAAAATCCAGAATGGGTTTCTGTCTGTATAATATATGAAACTAGAAAAATCCGGAAGAAATTTTTACAGTGTGCCTACTACTTGGTGCACATCTCAATAACACTAGTTAAGTAGATACATATGTCACACTGTCACAGAGAGAGAGAGAGAGAGAGAGAGAGAAAATGAATATGAGTTTGATGGATTTAGGATGCTTAAAGTACTGATTATTTACATGGAGTCTGATGGGTTTAGCGACACAAGCCTCAGCTATTCAATATATATATATATAATTTGCTTAAATTTTAAATACATACAGTGTTGATTTAATGGTGAAGTGTTAATTGTCTTAACCTTTTAGAGCTATACCTTTTTAAAACCTATTTGAGACCTTTCTGTTTACCAGAAACAGCTATGAAGTAGCTAGCGCTAAACACACCAGACTCCATTTAAAAAATAGTACTTTTAGCGAGCATAGAGACAACATATATTTTCACATGTAAATCGGTAAACTATGTTTTTATTTCAACGAACACTAGAGTTTTGATGGTGGGAAAAGTGTAGAAAAGCCCAAAAACGCCTTTTCATAGCTTTATTTGTTTTCTGTCGACTTTGAATGAAGTATGTTTTACAATGCTTAAAGTACTGATTATTTACATGGAGTCTGGTGGGTTCAGCGACGTGAGCCTGTTTTAACATTGAATGATTAAGTGTCTTAACCCTTCAGAGATGTACCTTTTTAAAACCTATTTAAGACCTTTATGTTTACCAGAAACAGCTATGAAGAAGCTAGCGCTAAACACACCAGACTCCATTTAAAAAATAGTACTTTTAGCGTGAATAGAGCCAACACATTTGCACATGTTACTCGGTAACTTATGTGTTTATTTCAACCAAAACTAGAGTTGTGATGGTTGGAAAAGTGTAGAGAAGACCAAAAACGTCTTTTTATAGTTTTATTTTGTTTCTGTCGACTTTTAATGAAGTGTGTTTTACGATGCTTAAAGTACTGATTATTTACATGGAGTCTGGTGGGTTTACCGACACAAGCCTCTGCAGTACAATATATATATATATATATATATATATATATATATATATATATATATATATATATATATATATATATATGATTTGCTTAAATTTTAAATACATACAGTGTTGTTTTAATGGTGAAGTGTTAATTGTCTTGACCTTTTAGAGATAGACCTTTTTAAAACCTATTTAAGACCTTTATGTTTACCAGAAACAGCTATTAAGTAGCTAGCGCTAAACACACCAGACTCCTTTTAAAAAATAATACTTTTAGCGTGAATAGAGCCAACATATTTCCACATGTAAATCGGTAACCTATGTGTTTATCTCAACCAACACTAGAGTTGTGATGGTTGGAAAAGTGTAGAGAAGACCAAAAACGGCTTTTCATAGCTTTATTTTGTTTCTGTCAACTTTTAATGTAGTGTGTTTTACGATGCTTAAATGACTGTTTATTTACATGGAGTCTGGTGGGTTAGCGACGTGAGCCTGTTTTAACAGTGAATTGTTAAGTGTCTTAACCCTTCAGAGATAGACCTTTTTAAAACCTATTTTAGACCTTTATGTTTACCAGAAACAGCTATTAAGTAGCTAGCGCTAAACACACCAGACTCCATTCAAAAAATAGTACTTTTAGCGTGAATAGAGCCAACATATTTTCCCATGTAAATCGGTAACCTATGTGTTTATTTCAACCAACACTAGAGTTGTGATGGTTGGAAAAGTGTAGAGAAGACCGAAAACGTCTTTTAATAGCTTTATTTGGTTTCTGTCGACTTTTAATGTAGTGTTTTATGATGCTTAAATGACTGTTTATTTACATGGAGTCTGGTGAAAAACAGCTTTTGGTGATTAGGTCTGAAGTCAGTTAGGAGTCAGTCAGTTGGTCAGTTAGTCCATCATTACATCATGTTAGCTGAGAAATAACACTTCTCCTTCCTTCCTTCCTCCTCCTCTCATCATCACAATAGAGATAAAAGTCTGGACAACGCATTGATGTGGTTTTAAGTTTTCTTGTCCTCTCCTTTTCTTCTTCTCCTGTGGCAGTATGTGTTGCTAAAGTGATTCAACACTGCTTGAGTAAAGGCCATCGACACCACAGGTATATAGTTAATATCGTTAGTAACAGCTTATCTGAGCTACCTTTACTCTGCTTTCCTGTAAAGAGAGGACAACATGGCCGACAGTAAAGAGGAGGTGTGTGAGGGTGTGAACTTGTTGCTATGGTGTCTTCCATGGGTCAAACATATCCATGTAATGATAATTAATCCTCTGAAGTTTGTTCTGTAATTCAAAAACCGTGGGTCCAAACGACAAAATATTGTGATCACCAGAAAGATAAAAGTCTGGCGAACGCATTGATGTGGTTTTTATGTTTGTGGTGTCAAACATATGGGACACAGAGCAGGTAACAGACAGGGAGCCATCTGCATCCTTCAGATACTTTGTTCAGTTTCTATCGGCAGTTGGTATCAAGAGAGCCAAAATTTTTACATCTGTTGGAAATTCCATAGTTACATGTCTGCGCGACGGCACAAAATTTCCTACATTTTGACCAACTATGATGTATGAAGAGTGAAAACTGTAGGAGGGAGACAGCAATTAGTTTGGAAACCTTGGGAGAATCATAATGCAGCTTCACCCTCTAGCTCTCATTCGTTAACCACGTGATGATTCTCCCCATACAAACACAATGGAAGATCTCAGTCATTGTTTCTGAAAGAAGATCTAAGGAATCCTCAGCTTCAGTTTCTTTTATGCTTTCTATCGAAAAGTTGGTTTCAAAATAACAAAAAGTAAATTACAAGTGGAGTTTTTTCCATAGTCACATGTTTCTTCCGGGACAAGTTTTTCCTGGGACATTTTGACCAACTATGATGGAGTGAGAGGGAAAATTGTAGGAGGGAGAGAGTCAACGAGTTTGGAAAATGTTGGAGAATAGAACACAGCTCCCCATCGGAGAAAGGAGAGAGAGAACAGACTGAGGAGAGAGAAAGGGAGAGATACATTACAAGAAAGGAAGTTTGAGACACACAGAAAGGGAGAGAAACAGAAGAGTGAGACACACAGAAAGGGAGAGACACAGACAGTGAGACGGAGAGAAGGGGAGAGACAGACGGAGAACACACACACACAGTGAGACGGAGAAAGGGAGAGAAACAGACGAGTGAGACGGAGAAAGGGAGAGAAACAGACGAGTGAGACGGAGAAAGGAGAAAGGGAGAGAAACAGACGAGTGAGACGGAGAAAGGGAGAGATACAGACGAGTGAGACGGAGAAAGGGAGAGAAACAGACGAGTGAGACGGAGAAAGGGAGAGAAACAGACGAGTGAGACGGAGAAAGGGAGAGATACAGACGAGTGAGACGGAGAAAGGGAGAGAAACAGACGAGTGAGACGGAGAGAAAGGGAGAGAAACAGACGAGTGAGACGGAGAAAGGGAGAGAAACAGACGAGTGAGACGGAGAAAGGGAGAGAAACAGACGAGTGAGACGGAGAAAGGGAGAGAAACAGACGAGTGAGACGGAGAAAGGGAGAGACAGAGACGAGTGAGACGGAGAAAGGGAGAGAAACAGACGAGTGAGACGGAGAAAGGGAGAGACACAGACGAGTGAGACGGAGAAAGGGAGAGAAACAGACGAGTGAGACGGAGAAAGGGAGAGAAACAGACGAGTGAGACGGAGAGAAAGGGAGAGAAACAGATGAGTGAGACGGAGAAAGGGAGAGACAGAGAGTGAGACGGAGAGAAGGGAGAGAAACAGACGAGTGAGACGGAGAAAGGGAGAGAAGAGAGAGATGAGACGGAGAAAGGGAGAGAAACAGACGAAAGTGAGACGGAGAAAGGGAGAGAAACAGACGAGTGAGACGGAGAAAGGGAGAGAGAAAGGGAGAGAGACAGAAAGGAGAGAGAGACAGAGAAAGGGAGGAGAGAGGGAGACAGACGAGAGAGACGGAGAAAGGGAGAGAAGAGGGAGAGAAACAGATGAGAAAGGGAGAGAAACAGAGTGAGACGGAGACGGAGAAAGGGAGAGAAACAGGAGAGACGGAGAAAGGGAGAGAACAGACGAGTGAGACGGAGAAAGGGAGAGAAACAGACGAGTGAGACGGAGAAAGGGGAGAGAACAGACGAGTGAGACGGAGACGGAAGAGAAAAAGTCTTGTGAGACGGGAGAAAGGGAGAGAAACAGACGAGTGAGACGGAGAAAGGGAGAGATACAGACGGAGAATGAGTACAGGAGAAAGGGAGGGAGGAAGAGAAGGAGAGAAGAGAGACAGAGAAAGGAGAGAGACGGGGAGAGAAAGGGAGAGAGAGTGAGAGGAGAAAGGGAGACTCTACAGGGAAAGGGAGAGATACAGATTTTGAGACGGAGAAAGGGAGAGAAACGAGTGAGACGGAGAAAGGAGAGATACAGACGAGTGAGACGGAGAAAGGGAGAGAACAGAGATGAGACGGAGAAAGGGAGAGATACAGAAAAGGGAGACGGAGAAAGGGAGAGAGACAGACGAGTGAGAGAGAGAGGGAGAGATGGAGAGAGACGGAGAAAGGGAGAGCAACGAGTGAGACGGAGAGTGGGAGAAAAATGTGGAGGAAGATGGAGAAGAAGAAAGTGAGACGGAGAAAGGGAGAGATACAGACGATGAGACGGAGGAGAAAAGGAGAGAAACAGAGGAATGGAGACGGAGAAAGGGAGAGAAACAGACAGTGAGACGGAGAAAGGGAGAGAAACAGACGAGTGAGACGGAGAAAGGGAGAGAAACAGACGGAGAAAGTGAGACAGGAGAAAGGAGAGAGAATACAGACGAGTGATGAGACGGAGAAAGGGAGAGAAACAGACGAGTGAGACGGGAGAAAGGGAGAGAGACGGAGAAAGGGAGAGAAACAGACGAGAGACGGGGAGGGAGAAACAGACGAGTGAGACGGAGAAAGGGAGAGAAACAGACGAGTGAGACGGAGAGAAAGGGAGAGAACAGACGAGTGAGACGGAGAAAGGGAGAGAAACAGACGAGTGAGACGGAGAAAGGGAGAGAAACAGACGAGTGAGACGGAGAAAGGGAGAGAAACAGAGAGTGAGACGGAGAAAGGGAGAGAAACAGACGAGTGAGACGGAGAAAGGGAGAGAAACAGACGAGTGAGACGGAGAAAGGAGAGAAACAGACGAGTGAGACGGGAGAAAGGGAGAGAAACAGACGAGTGAGACGGAGAAAGGGAGAGAAACAGACGAGTGAGACGGAGAAAGGGAGAGAAACAGGAGTGAGACGGAGAAAGGGAGAAACAGACGAGTGAGACGGGAGAAAGGGAGAGAAACAGACGAGTGAGACGGAGAAAGGGAGAGAAACAGACGAGTGAGACGGAGAAAGGGAGAGAAACAGACGAGTGAGACGGAGAAAGGAGAGAGAGACGAGTGAGACGGAGAAAGGGAGAGAAACAGACGAGTGAGACGGAGAAAGGGAGAGAAACAGAAGTGAGAGAGAAAGGGAGAGACAGGAGAAAGGGAGAGAAACAGACGAAACGGAGAGACGGAGAAAGGGAGAGAAACAGACGAAAGTGAGACGGAGAAAGGGAGAGAAACAGACGAGTGAGACGGGAGAAAGAGACGGTGAGACGGAGAAAGGGAGAGAAACAGACGAGTGAGACGGAGAAAGGGAGAGAAACAGACGAGTGAGACGGAGAAAGGGAGAGACAGGAGAAAGGGAGAGAAACAGACAGACGAGTGAGTGAGACGGAGAAAGGGAGAGAAGACAGACGAGAGAGACGGAGAAAGGGAGAGAAACAGACGAGTGAGACGGAGAAGGGGAGAGAAACAGAGAGAGTGAGACGGAGAAAGGGAGAGAAACAGACGAGTGAGACGGAGAAAGGGAGAGAAACAGACGAGTGAGACGGAGAAAGGGAGAGAAACAGACGAGTGAGACGGAGAAAGGGAGAGAAACAGACGAGTGAGAGGAAGGGAGAGAAACAGACGAGTGAGACGGAGAAAGGGAGAGAAAAGAGACGGAGAAAGGGAGAGAAACAGACGAGTGAGACGGAGAAAGGGAGAGAAACAGACGAGTGAGACGGAGAAAGGGAGAGAGAGAGTGAGACGGAGAAAGGGAGACGGAGAAAGGGAGAGAAACAGACGAGTGAGACGGAGAAAGGGAGAGAAACAGACGAGTGAGACGGAGAAAGGGAGAGAAACAGACGAGTGAGACGGAGAAAGGGAGAGAAACAGACGGAGAAAGGAGAGACGGAGAAAGGGAGAGAAACAGACGAGTGAGACGGAGAAAGGGAGAGAAACAGACGAGTGAGACGGAGAAAGGGAGATTGACAGACGAGTGAGACGGGAAAGGGAGGGAGAGAAAGGGAGAGAAACAGAGAAAGGGAGAGTGAGAGACGAGTGAGAGAAAGGGAGAGAAACAGACGAGTGAGACGGAGAAAGGGAGAGAAACAGACGAGTGAGACGGAGAAAGGGAGAGAAACAGACGAGTGAGACGGAGAAAAAGGGAGAGAGTGAGACGGGAGAAAGGGAGAGAGAGAGACGGAGAAAGGGAGAGAAACAGACGAGTGAGACGGAGAAAGGGAGAGAAACAGACGAGTGAGACGGAGAAGGGGAGAAAGAGTGAGACGGAGAGAAAGGGAGAGACAGGAGAGACGGAGAGGGAGAGAAACAGACGAGTGAGACGGAGAGAAAGGGAGAGAGACAGACGAAAGGGAGAGACGGAGAAAGGGAGAGAAACAGACGAGTGAGACGGAGAAAGGGAGAGAAACAGACGAGTGAGACGGAGAGAAAGGGAGAGAAACAGACGAGTGAGACGGAGAAAGGGAGAGAAACAGACGAGTGAGACGGAGAAAGGGAGAGAAACAGAGAGTGAGACGGAGAAGGGGAGAAACAGACGAGTGAGACGGAGAAAGGGAGAGAAACAGAGTGAGACGGTGAGACGGAGAAAGGGAGGAGAGAAAGTGAGACGGAGAAAGGGAGAGAAAGACGGAGAGAAAGGGAGAGAAACAGACGAGTGAGACGGAGAAAGGGAGAGAAACAGACGAGTGAGACGGAGAGAAAGGGAGAGAAACAGAAGAGTGAGAGAGTGAGACGGAGAAAGGAGAGAGACAGACGAGTGAGACGGAGAAAGGAGAGAGAAACAGACGAGTGAGACGGAGAAAGGGAGAGAAACAGACGAGTGAGACGGAGAAAGGGAGAGACGGAGAAAGGGAGAGAAACAGAGAAGTGAGACGGAGAAAGGGAGAGAAACAGAGTGAGAGAGGGGAGAAGGGAGAGAAACAGACGAGTGAGACGGAGAAAGGGAGAGAAACAGACGAGTGAGACGGAGAAAGGGAGAGAAACAGACGAGTGAGGAAGAAAAAGAGTAACAGTTAGAGAAAATAAGGAACAAATGTCACTCTCCAAAGAAAGAAAAGTGGAGAGTGAAAACAGAGCCTTTAATCCAGAATGGACAGACTCCTTTCTGTTCATACTTCCCAATGGGAGCACTAAACCAGTGTGTCTCATATGTGCAGAAACTGTGGCTCTTATTAAAGGTGCCAATGTGAAACGCCATTATGAGACAAAACATAAAGGTTTTGAACAAACATAACCACTCAAATCTGAATTGAGATGACAGAAACTAAGTAGTCTCAGAGCCCAATATGACCAGTCCACCAGGATCCTGAGCCACACATCCACTGCCCAGCAACCTGGTCCTCAGTGTTCCCTCAGAGTTTCTTGGATTTTGGGTAAACACAAAAAGCCATTTACAGATGGAGGGGTTGTCAAAGAATGCATGAGTGCAGTAGCTGAAACACTACTTGAGGGAAAAGAAAAAAATGAGCTTTGTGATAAAATAAAGTAAATTCCCATGTCAGCAGCATCATCTGCCACAAAGAAAAGTGAAATATGAAGTCAGGATGTGCTAACCCAGCTAGATGAAGCCATGCATAAGGCCCCATGTGTAGGCTTAGCTGTGGATGAGTCCACTGACATATGGGACAATGCTCAGCTGTTAGAGTATGCCAGGTTTTTCAACACAGACCAGAAAACATCCTGTGAAGACTTGATAGGTGTCACTCCCCTTCAGACCAGTACAAGAGGAGAGGATATCTACCTGGCCATTAAGGAGATGGTAACAAAAAGAGGAATAGAGCCAAAACAAGTGGTTTCAATAACCACAGATGGAGCCCCTTCTATGATAGGGAAAGAAAAAGGAGCTGTAGCAAGACTGAAAGGGGACAATCCTGAGCTTTTATCTTACCATTGCATCATTCCTCAATCTGTCCTCTGTGCCTCCCTGTCAGATGAGCATGCTGAGGTGATGAATACAATGATGAAAATGATAAGTTTTCTCAGGGCATCCTCTTCCTACCAGCGTCGCATGCTTAGGGAATTCCTCAGAGAAGTTGATGCCAATGCTGATGACCTTTTGCTGCACAACAATGTGAGATGGCTCAGCAAAGGCAGGGTGCTAGAGCGCTTTTGGTCCATCAGGAGGGATTTAGCATCTTTTTTGGCAGAGCTAAGCAGTCAGAAGGCAACATAGTTTTCTCTCTTTTTAGAAAATGAGAAATGGATGGATAATGTGGCCTTTTTGGTTGATATCACATCCTATCTGAATGAACTGAATTTGAGGCTACAGGGCAAGGACAATTCTATTTGTGAACTGATGACAGCTGTTCGCTCCTTTCAGAGGAAACTTGAAGTGTTCAAGGAAGACCTGCAGGGAGACTGTGGACACTTCCCAGCAGTGCAGGAACAGGTTCAGGGACAGAGAGATTTGTCTTCTTTTGTTGATTTTATTGATAAGCTGATTGTAAACTTCAGCAACCATTTTGACAGCTTCAGCTTTGGAGAGCAGCTCACATGTTCATTCAGAACCCATTTCTGATCACAGATGTCAGGGGCTTCTCAGAGGAAGTCACACAGCCCTTTAAATGGGTAAATGCTGGGTCTCTCCAGATGCAATTGGTTGATCTTCAAGCAGATGTGGCCCTGAAAGAGCAGTTTGAAAGAACTGACCCTTCCACTTTCTGGCTCCAAATGGTCCCTGAGACTGCCTTCCCAGGTCTGAGGAAAGTAGCCCTATACATCTTGACCATGTTTGGCTCCACATACAACTGCGAGGCAGCTTTCTCCACAATGAACATAATTAAAACTAAATATCGTTCCAGGCTCACCAATGAGCACTTTCACATGTGTATGAGAATGGCCCTGACTCCATTCAAGCCCAGGTTTAAAATCCTGGCAAGACAGGCTAAAGCTCAATTCTCTCACTGAGCAAAAACATGGTGGAGTGAGATATGAGGGGAAGAAAGTGATACTCTAAAACTCTACAATTGTTAAGATCTGCTGAGATTTATTATTTGTAAAATTGGTTGAGACAGAAAAGGGGAAATTCAAACTTTTCCTCCCTTTAGATTATTTTTCTGAAGTTAAGCACTTTTTTAAAAATGCACAATTTTCACATTTTATTTATTTTCTCTCATTTTGAAAGGCAGCCCTAGTTTTATTTAGTTAATGGGAGAACATTTACATATCTACAGTCATACATATATGTTCAGTTCTATGTTACGTGACAATAAATATTGTCAACAAGTTTTTGAATTGTACTGAATTAATTTGATTTGACGGTCAGTTATTGATTACATTCAGATGTTGATACAACTACTAGGCTACTTAAATATATATAACACTAAATTGTTAGACATTATGATCTTCCGGACCTTTGCTTCAAAACATTTTCTCTAACTGGACCTTTATAAAATTTAGTTGAATATTGCACTAAGTGCTTGCTCTTGGGGTAATTAATGGAATTGTTGGGTCCTTCTATATTATGAGTGTGGTTAGACCTACTCTATCTTTGTCTAACTGTCCTAATAACTCTTGTTATGATTTGATACTATAAATAAAATTGATTTGAATTGAATGAAAAATACATTAAAGGTTAGCTACAGTTTTTTCAACCTTGCCCCCGTTTGCCCATGCATTTGTGTCTAATAGACTAATATGACCAAAGATCTTTGAATTTGGTCCAGTATTTAGGGAGATCACAATGACGAGCCGGTGTGAACCGAGCTACAATGTAACCTAATGGGGCAATTGGGAATCCTTGCTTTTTGTCCAATAAACGTGATTTTTTTTGCTACTGACAGGCTGAGATTGTTGCTAAAAGTGTCTGACAACATTATAGATCTCAGGACTTGACTTCTTGACTGAAGACAGTGGTGTGGAGAGTGAAACACGAGACGAGAAACAGGTGTTCAGGTAGTCTGTTGTTACGGAGTAGGATACAGAAATCATAGGCTCCTGTTATCTAAAAGATTTTCAGTGCAATGGCTCAATATTTAAATGATTTTGACAATGTGGAATCACTTTCATTGGACAGAAAATAAGGTTCAACATTGCCCCATTAGGTTACATTGTAGCTTGATTAGCGCCAGCCTGTCATTGCGATCTCGCTCAATACCGGACCAAGGTTGAAAAAGAAACGGTAGTTACCCTTTAATGTAACTGCTTTGGGGTAAATTCTTGATGTAAACATTAAGACTTTAATAGTAGAGATAGAGGCTAGTCCCATCGGAGGGGAAAACATCTCTCTGCTCTGTTGACTTTTAATGTGTGAAGGTTTCCTCCTCTTTGTTCCGTCTGCTAGAAAACAACAGAAACATGTCTTAAAGCTGCTCTGTGGTGATATTCACTACCAAAAGGCTTAATAAACCAGAAGTTACGTTTTCATAAGCTGCTGACCTTAAAAACTGAGCTTTTTTGAAGAAAAAAGTGGATAAAGACGTGATGAATCTTTTTAGGATCCCACAGCATCATCACACCAACCTAACGATATGTCCGACATTATGTGTGTTAGCTTAACTTACAGATAGAAGAGGAGAGTTCCCCTCCGGTGGGCGTGGCTTTCAGAGTATGAAACGATGCGCTCTGTCTCTATGCAGCAGGTTAGAGGGAACCTTATACAACTGTATCATCTCTTTCATATCCAAGATAAATTAGTTTTACAACTGAAATATTCTAAATAAACATTGAAATTGTGAATCGGAATCAAATCTATCAGGAAATTACAGGCGATACCCAGCCCTAATATCTATAATCATTGTTTGATGAGAGAGAGGATGTGGGAGGAGGTCACAAAAACATCTCCATCCTCGATAAATAAAAGCTGCAACTTTACATTGTTTAGTTTCCAACAATGAGCATCTTTTGATATGGGACAAGATTTTTAAAGATTGTCCCATTTCTGGTCACCCTAAAATTCAAACTGTCAGAAAACGCCTTTCTTTTACTTTTCAGTAACACTGAAGGCAAGATGGGCAGAGAAAATAGCAGCAGACATTAGCGCCATGGTTCTTTATTGAATGTGTGAATTTATCTCCTGATTTACTGAGACATCAGCTGATCACACAGTCAGCTGCTGGGACGACCTCCAGGTTCGTTCTGCCAGTGAAGGAGAGCTCAGCAGGTTCACCTCAGTGGTGGGATTTTATCTTCCTCAAGCTCAGAGGAGAAGTGAGTTGTAGTTATACTATAGATGCAAGTCTGCAGTCTTAATTTTTTAATACAAAATAAATCCAGAATGGATATCTGTCTGTATGGCATGGCCATTTTTGAAAGGGGTCCCATGACCTCTCACCTCAACATATCTAAATCTAACATCAGACCTTTGTGAATGTGCTTTTTGATGAAATGTGATAGTCTGTTTTTTAAGAATAAAAGTTTCAGATTTGATTATTCTTTAAATGTTGTTTATTATCTGTCATCACAGGATTAACATTGAACTCTCTGACGCTGACTGTGAAGTCGTGGCCTCAGCGCTGAAGTCCAACCCCTCCCATCTGAGAGAGCTGGACCTGAAAAACCTGGAGGGTTCAGCAGTGGAGTGTCTGTGTGCTGGACTGCAGAGTCCGAACTGTAGACTGGAGACTCTGAGGTCAGTTCATGTATTGTGCTCACATACAGTGTATAACTCACTAGGGCTGTTGGAACAAATTCCGAAAGTCAAATATAATTTGAATAGTAAAACTATCAATTCTATTTTAATGCTGAAATTACCATTTTAATGTGATTCTGTATGTTAGCTAATTTTTTTTTTTCCTTGGCCTGCCCACATGCTTTTTTTTGTCACGTCTGATGAACAATCAGTTATGTTTTTAGGACTAGGTGAAACAATCCCCTGTTGAGAACCTGAGGTATGAGTGGTGACAATGTATCCATCAGAGTGGTTTCCTCGCTGTGGTGGTGACAGGCCTGGTTGAATGGGATGAGAATGGGGGTTTATAGCTTCATTGGGGTCATCAGGTGGTCACCCTCCTTCACTGGTGTTTCAATGATAGGCCCACGACACCTCCAGAGGGCTCATCGGCAGCAACTGGTGTCCCAGGTCAACTGATTTATCCAGTATCAATTCTAAATACTATAGGTCAATTAATTGGTTATCGGCAAATACGGCCCAACCTAGCTATCGGTATCGGTAAAATCCACTATCGGTCGACCTCTAGTCATTATCAACACCAACCCACACATACACACACAAGCCAAACGTTCAGTCCATGTAACAGACAACCTCATAGGCATAGCACAAGTGGTACAAACAGGCAGGACAGGAAAAACAAGATAGCAGCAAGATGTAGTGTCTACATGTAACGTTGACAGTCCTGATTACCTGTTAGCCACTTCTTTAGGTTAAATTCATTGTAAGTTGGAATGAGGTTCCATTCAAGAGAAGCCCTGACTGAAAAAGCTGTTTGAAATCAGCTGTTGGGATCAAATCAGCTGTTTGCGAACATATAGTAGCTAAATCTATCCATGAAAAATATATTTCTTTAAGTAGATATAGTTATAACCAGATTAAGTTAGCCAAGCAGTTTGGTGTTTATATGTGCGCTAGTTGTTTGGAAAATTCCATGATCTCTACCATTACAAAGCTAACGTTACCTTAAGATGACTGGCTGACTAACATTCAACAGGGAGGGACTACAAATCCTCTCTGTTGCTTTTCTTTATTTTGAGAGTGCATTGCCCCACAATATGAATACAGTTTGATTATAACTTTTATTTAGTTGGTAACCGTTGTTGTATGATCGCTTTATTACACGAGAGGGTTTGATTATCACTTCAGTCATTCTTACGAACCTCGGTGCTGCTGGCGCCTCGGTCTTAGATGCACCACTGTTGTGCCAACAAGGACATTAAATCAAACTCTCTCGTGTAATATTGCTTAATTCCATTATGATTAATGATCATTTTCCAACTTGTTTAAAGTAGAGCAGCAGACATGCTGAGAAGGGATTTCATATACTGTATCACCAAAAGTCCAGACTCAACATATAAACACAATCATTATTTGTCTTACATGATTTTTCTCTAAACTTTAAGCTTTATTCAATTTAAACTGACCGTCTCATTTTAGGATTTAAAATGTAATTATTCGAAAATCTTTGAATGTTTCCAAAGCATAGTGTTCTTATTTATAACATGTCATAATGCACAAAGTATGAACTATGGCTGAGATTGAGAAACTAATTCTTTTTTAAATCTTAAGTGAATATAAATACTGGCTACATTGTTACTCCTCATTCAGTCACAATACGTTAATGTTTCCAACTTGTTTAGAAAATGGATTTTATATTCTCTATCACCAAAAGTCCAGACTTAACATTTAAACACAATCGTTATCTGTCTTATTCATTACCGCCCTTCCAAAAAAAAGCTCTGGAAGTGTGATTCATTCATCAATAAATACTCTATCTTTCATCAGGAGTTAAATGTACTAACGTGTTTCCTTCCTGTTGTCTCTCCAGACTGAGTGGCTGTAACCAGTCAGAGAGAAGCTGTGAAGCTCTGTCCTCAGTTCTCAGCTCCCAGTCCTCTAGTCTGAGAGAGCTGGACCTGAGTAACAACAACCTGCACGATTCAGGAGGAAGCTGATCTCTGATGGACTGAAGAGTCCACACTGCAGACTGGAGAATCTCAGGTCAGGTCAAGAACAATAATTTTTGAAAATACAGTATTGAAAAATACTTTGGAAACATAAAGAAATGTGAATGCTTCCAAAGTATATCATTCTGAGTTAGAATCACGTCATAAAAAATCACATATGAACTGTGGCTGGGATCCAGAAATCATTTATGTTTTAATATCATGTGAGTTTGATTCATGATTCAGTCTTGATTAGTTATCTACAACTTGTTTAGAATAAAACAGAAAGGATTTAAACAGAAAAGGGGTTTAATATATTAAATATACCAAAAGTCCAGACTCAACATTTAAACACAAGTATTATCTGTCTTGTTTCCGGTCATCTCTCCAGACTAAGTGACTGTAACCTGTCAGACAGAAGCTGTGGAGCTCTGTCCTCAGTTCTCAGCTCCCAGTCCTCTAGTCTGAGAGAGCTGGACCTGAGTAACAACAACCTGCATGATTCAGGAGGGAAGCTGATCTCTGATGGACTGAAGAGTCCACACTGCAGACTGGAGACTCTCAGGTCAGGAGTCGTTAACCCATTCAACTGATATCCATTTAAACTCTGATTAACTTTAGATGATAAAACAGCTGACATGTAGCTTTGTGTCGGCTAATTCGATAATCTTCAGCAGTACTTATTAATTATATATTTATAAATTTCTAGACTCAGAGTTATTTTTCCATGAGGAGTTTTCATTGTTAACTTTTTTTGTTGTTAAATAATTAAATAGAACGGATGATTTTAAATGTGTATTCTAAATCTGGACCAAAATGTACCTGGACAAAAACAAACAAAACAAACATAGCTCCACATGTTGACAGAGGGTTCCTGTGTGTTGTTCTATGTATTTGCAGTCTGTCAGGCTGTCTGATCTCAGAGGAAGGCTGTTCTTCTCTGGTCTCAGCTCTGAGCTCCAACCCCTCCCATCTGAGAGAGCTGGACCTGAGCTACAATCATCCAGGAGACTCAGGAGTGAAGCTACTGTCAGAGGGACTGAAGGATCCTCTCTGGAGACTGGACACTCTCAGGTACACAGACTGATGAACAAAAAGGAGATATTTGTGTAGCACGTTTTAAAGGAGATCATCTCCAGGAACTAAACTGATAACTCCCTTTTGTTAAAAATTGATGTAGTTGGGACAAATCTCTGAATGTTAAAGGAACTGTCCGTGGTTTTAAGAAAAGTCCTTTTTTCCTCTTTTCCGTGATCAAATCAGTTTCAACTCGACAGAAAGGTCCAGGACAGGTTTACCCTAGCTTAGCACAAAGCAATGTGCTTTCTACGATGTGGGAAGAGTGTGTGAATGAAGCATTAATCTACTCTTTTAGCAGACTAGTTAGCTAGGTTTTTAAAATGTCAGTTGCGGGGGCTGCATGGCTCATGTGATCGATCAGAGACGTACACTGACGTCTAGACTAATTATTGTACAAAGTTCCTCTTGTGCTGGAAGAGTACCGACTCTAAGTTCAAAACACTCTTTCCTAGTCGCTGTGGTGCAAACACAATATACTGTATGTGTGTGTGAGAGTGATGTACTGTTGATGTTTCTCTATAGAGAAAGGTCCACTGTTGCACCAAATGCTTTCTCTTGGGGGAATTGTTGGGTCTCTATAAATGATTGTGTGGCAGTGGCGTCGGCAGCCGTAATCCTGTTCGCACTGTGCGTACATTTTGTTCTACAAGACACTGATCTAATGATAACAAGGTGTAA
Source organism: Perca flavescens (assembly GCF_004354835.1). NCBI lineage: Eukaryota > Metazoa > Chordata > Actinopteri > Perciformes > Percidae > Perca > Perca flavescens. The sequence continues at coordinate 43,047,951 of NC_041333.1, forward strand.
ATGCACACATAGTCTGTTCTGCTCTCTGCTATGTTCAGTTATATTTCCTTCATTATTTATACGTTATTTCACCCACAGGCCATCCACTATTAATCAGAATATTCATTGTTATGACTCGATCTATAGAGCAGAGGTGGGCCGTCAGGGCCAGCAAGGCCTTCTCTGCTGGCCAAGAGATTGTTATATTTTTATAATTAAAGTCCTATATATTCATTTGTAAAATAAATAAATACACACTACCGGTCAAAAGATCTAGAACAACCCAATTTTTTTTGTTTTTTATTGAAATTTTAGCAGTTCAAGTCCAATGAATAGCTTGAAATGGTACAACGGTATGTGGTGAATTGCCTGAGGTTAAAAAAAAAGTAAGGTTGCTGTACCCTCGTGAGCATTATTTGAACAGTATTGTACTGCAGAAAGTAGTGTGTTGCTATAAAAATGGCGGGAAAAAGGCAACTAACAATGGAAGAGAGACAGACCATCATAACACTTAAGAATGTTGGTCTTTCCTACAGAGAAATTGTGAAGAAGGTCAAGGTGTCAGTGAGTACAGTATTCTTCACCATCAAAAGGCACTTAGAAACTGGGGGAGACTCTGACAGGAAGAGGTCTGGCAGACCCAAAGCCAAGACAAGTTTCTGAGAGTCAACAGCTTGCGTGATAGGCGGCTCACAGGACAACAGCTTCAAGCACAGCTTAGTAGTGGTCGGAATAAGAAGTCTCAGTTTCAACTGGAAAGAGAAGACTTGGAGCTACAGGTTTGATAGGTTGAGGTGCAGCAAGAAAGCCATTGCTAAGATGTCAGAATAAGAAAGAGAGGCTTGCCTGGGCCAAGAAACATCTTCAATGGACTACTGAAGACTAGAAGAAGGTGCTATGGACTGATGAACAAAAATTTGAAATCTTCAGTTCATCATGCAGGATTTTTGTAAGCTGTCGAGTAGGCGAAAGGATGGTTCCTCAGTGTGTGACATCAACTCTCAAATATGGAGGAGGAAGCGTGAGTGCCATCGTTAAATCGTTCATTTGTTCTATTCTTTCATTTCAGAGTACAGTAAGACATTGAACTGCATGAATTTCAATAAAAACCTGGAAAAATTGGGGTGTTCTAAAACTTTTGACCTGTAGTGTATATTTATCAATTTCATTTCATATATTGTATACGTTGCAAGTTTGTTTACATTTTTAGATGTAAAGTTCATGAAATTAAGGTGGATGTACTTTTTCTTCACATGATGAGCAGCTTTTGGTAAATTTAATGTATTTTCCAGCATTTTAGTGAAATGATTTTATAGCTATTACTGCTTGCTTTAGGTGTTAAAGATTTGAGCAGTGTCAGAGGCTATTGTGCCTTTGTGTGTGCGTGGTGACGTGTGTGCCCCCCCCCCCCCGCTGCTTGGCTGGAATTTGTGGGGAGGCCTGTTGATCGCTGATTGTGTTGTTTGTGTTTTTGATTGCTTTGTGGTCACCGTATGAGTAAATATGACCGGTTGTTGTGGGTTTCTTTTGGTTTCTTTGGTAATTCCATTCATTTTGACTATATGTGATGCAGCATCCTGTCATACTGCGTGAAAGTGATGCTTCAGTCAGCGTGTGTTCATGTCTCTGCAGTAGTGTCAGAGGCGCAACTACCCAGTGTCAGAGGGGTGTGCAGCAACAATTTTGGCGCCCCCCCACAAAAAAACAAATAAATAAGTGTGCCGGACATCATCATGTATGGGCTTTAAATAATTAAGGTTTATTTTAAAGTATATCAGCCACTGTAGGCCTACCAAAATTTAAATAATTATATGGTATATGTACATATATACTGTATATATACTATACATATACAATCACATTATTGTCGGCAACTTTTTACTTGTACTGTATTTTCATTATAATAAATAAATCATCATTGATGGCATTTGAGCGTTGATGATGTTTAAATTTGCGTTCGGATTTGTTTACTACGTCCCCGCTGTCAGACATAGGCTAATTGTTATATTTTCCATCTCTGTCTCTGTATCAAGTGGCTCCCCCTACACTTCCACCTAATGTTAGACCTCCCTGTTGCCTTCCCCTGTCTTTCCTGGTCCACCATCTTCACACCTGAATGAAATGAACTCACTGTTAAATATAGCAGCCTAAACTCAATTCTTAAATCAGCCTAGTGATGGTATTAGATAAGACAACTATTATGCAGTAAGGTTGTGCTGCTGTTGAAATTACATTCACATTTTGGGTTTAAAAAAGTACAAATATGGAGAGCCACTTAGCACAGACCTTTAAAGAGAGAGAGATGTGACTCTGTAATTACAGCTTCCATGTCACCCAACAGATGTAACTATAGGCCTAGCCTGACCAAAGTTATTGCATTAGTTATGTTTTCCTGATTCTTGTCATTTATTGTACATGCTACCCTATATTTTTTTTACCAGTTTTCAGCTCAGCAACCTCGGTTTTGCATATTCTAAGCTAGCCGTGAACCCTCATTTGGCTGCTACATTCCCAGTGTTAGCTAACGCTAGCTAGTCTGTTAACATGAATATTTGGCTGCTACTAGTAGCTGTTAACATGAATATTTGGCTGCTACATTCCCAGTGTTAGCTAACGCTAGCTAGTCTGTTAACATGAATATTTGGCTGCTACATTCCCAGTGTTAGCTAACGCTAGCTAGTCTGTTAACATGAATATTTGGCTGCTACATTCCCAGTGTTAGCTAACATGAATATTTAGCTAGTCTGTTAACATGAATATTTGGCTGCTACATTCCCAGTGTTTAGTCTGTTAACAGTGTTAGCTAACGCTAGCTAGTCTGTTAACATGAATATTTGGCTGCTACATTCCCAGTGTTAGCTAACGCTAGCTAGTCTGTTAACATGAATATTTGGCTGCTACATTCCCAGTGTTAGCTAACGCTAGCTAGTCTGTTAACATGAATATTTGGCTGCTACATTCCCAGTGTTAGCTAACGCTAGCTAGTCTGTTAACATGAATATTTGGCTGCTACATTCCCAGTGTTAGTAACGCTAGCTAGCTAACAGTGTTAGCTAGCTAGTCTGTTAACATGAATATTTGGCTGCTACATTCCCAGTGTTAGCTAACGCTAGCTAGTCTGTTAACATGAATATTTGGCTGCTACATTCCCAGTGTTAGCTAACGCTAGCTAGTCTGTTAACATGAATATTTGGCTGCTACATTCCCAGTGTTAGCTAACGCTAGCTAGTCTGTTAACATGAATATTTGGCTGCTACATTCCCAGTGTTAGCTAACGCTAGCTAGTCTGTTAACATGAATATTTGGCTGCTACATTCCCAGTGTTAGCTAACGCTAGCTAGTCTGTTAACATGAATATTTGGCTGCTACATTCCCAGTGTTAGTCTGTTAACATGAATAACGCTACATTCCCAGTGTTAGCTAGTCTGTTAACATGAATATTTGGCTGCTACATTCCCAGTGTTAGCTAACGCTAGCTAGTCTGTTAACATGAATATTTGGCTGCTACATTCCCAGTGTTAGCTAACGCTAGCTAGTCTGTTAACATGAATATTTGGCTGCTACATTCCCAGTGTTAGCTAACGCTAGCTAGTCTGTTAACATGAATATTTGGCTGCTACATTCCCATGAATATTTGGCTGCTACATTCCCTAACGCTAGCTAGTCTGTTAACATGAATATTTGGCTGCTACATTCCCAGTGTTAGCTAACGCTAGCTAGTCTGTTAACATGAATATTTGAATATATGCTACATTCCCAGTGTTTAGCTAGAATCTAGTCTGTTAACATGAATATTTTAACATGAATATTACATTCCCAGTGTTAGTTAAGCTAGCTAGTCTGTTAACATGAATATTTGGCTGCTACATTCCCAGTGTTAGCTAACGCTAGTCTGTTAACATGAATATTTGGCTGCTACATTCCCAGTGTTTAGTCTGTTAACAGTGTTAGCTAACGCTAGCTAGTCTGTTAACATGAATATTTGGCTGCTACATTCCCAGTGTTAGCTAACGCTAGCTAATATGTTAACATGAATATTTGGCTGCTACATTCCCAGTGTTAGCATTTTATTTGCCTCCAAGCACAAACGTCCCACTTTAAATCCTACCTGTTGCCTTTCACCATCCATGTATTTAACTGCTGTTGCATCCCTTGACATGCTATCTCCTTTTCCCTCTTTCTTTTTCTTCTTTTAGCCCCCGACAGCTGTTTTGCTTCATCCATCTTTTTCCACAGACGACAACTCACTACTGTACCTGCTTGCTCAGCGCTCACGGCGCCCCTATTCGCGACTTTACGAATCCTACTATGGCCACGCCAAGACCCTACTTGGCGTGGCCATAGTAGGGAGTGCCCCCCCACTCCCTCTTCTACAGTATGTCAACATTCTATGATGAATCTTATGAGATAGGGCTCAAGCCTGTTAGTCCTCTACAATGTAATATAATAACATTGAGGAAATGCAGAAATGATTTAGAAACACACAAAAGCAGCTACATATAGAAAATACCAAAAAAATAATTTGTAAATATTATTATTTTTTTTTACCATCGCTTTGGCGCCCCCATGGTGGTGCGCCCCTATGCGCCGCATATAGCGCATACCCACTTTTTGCGCCACTGAGTAGTGTATTAGGTGTCTCTAGGTGTTGAGCCTTGTGTTAAATCACGTTATTCCATGCAGTAATGTCCTAGTGTCATGGTGAGGTTAATCAAAGGGGATTTAATTGCTGTAGGATAACAATTGTCAAGTTATGTATGGTTCACACTTCAGCTCTTTGCCCAAACTTGAAAAAGGCCTCTTCAAGGACTGAAGGACACACGGGACAACTCAGATTTCTTCTGACTTCTCTTTCATTTAATTCCGGTTTAGTTTGTTTTACATGGATTTTAATTTGTATGTACAAGCAGCAGAGGGATTATTAATAGCAGCAGAATATTGTAGTTAGTTAGTTAGTTAGTAAGTAGTAGTAGTATTAGAAGTAGTAGTAGAAGTAGTAGTAGAAGCATGCGCAGAGTTTGCGGGGGGCCAGGGGAGCACTGCCCCCCCTGGTAGCTGAAACGGGTAATTGCATTGTTTCAAAAATGAGTGGAATAATTAATTCTGACATAACCAGATATTTTATAAATACTTTAAAAACACAAAACAACTAAATGGTGATAGGTAATACATCTGGTTTCATATACTGCTTTAGTAAAAATAATATTTTTTCAGGGCTCTGCCTCTCACCTGAGACCATTGTCGACGAATATGCAGGACACAAAAAACAATAATTTGTTGCACTAGTCGGGACATGTTACCGTGCCAACGTTACAATAAAGGTTGCCTGAATGCCATGTATATACATTTGCTGTCAGCTTACTAATTGAATGTGCGTTTTGTGTAGATTTGGACTTTGATACGTTTTATTCCACTTTGTTTAAACGGTGAAGTTCACCTCGTCCACCTGTTTGGAGCTGACTGGTGAATGTGATGCTTGTATAGGCCTTGCTGGATACACCGGGACTCTGTTTGTGGATCTACTGATCGCTGTGGATGACTTGTTTTCATGTCATTGGATTACCGCAAAATACTGGTCTTTTCTTAACGTGTCTTAACGTTTTATGGTGCGATTGCGCTTGGTTTCTGCGTTTGGAGAGGCATCTCAACAGACTGGAGGTCCAACACTGATTGTTCACTGTTAACCTACATGTTAGTTGAATTTAAGTGTCGGGGCATTCTGCCACCGTCTGTCTATTGTGCTCCAACACAGCCGTGCCCACGGGCCTCAGTTTGGTTTGAGATGTGCTGGGGACAGAGACGCATTCGGAGGAACATCTCCAGAAGTGCTGGGTACAATGACGCATACAGAGGTAGCTGTTGTGTTAACAGTGTAATCTGTTGTGTTAGTAGAGGTAGCTGTGTTGTTAGCAGGGTTAGCAATTGTGTTAGCAGAGGTAGATGTGGTGTTAGCATAGTTAGCTGTGGTTTTAGCAGACTTAGCTGTGGTGTTAGCAGAGGTAGCTGTTGTGTTAGCAGAGGTAGCTGTTGTGTTAGCAGAGGTAGATGTGTTAGCAGAGGTAGCTGTTGTGTTAGCATAGTTAGCTGTTGTGTTAGCATAGTTAGCTGTGGAGGTAGCTGTGGTGTTAGAAGGGTTAGCAGTTGTGTTAGCAGAGGTAGCTGTTGTGTTAGCATAGTTAGCTCTGCTGTTATGGGGTAGCTGTTGTGTTAGCAGACTTAGCTGTTGTGTTAGCAGAGGTAGCTGTTGTGTTAGCATAGTTAGCTGTGGTGGTAGCATAGATAGATGTTGTGTTAGCAGAGGTAGCTGTTGTGTTAGCATAGTTAGCTATGGTGTTAGCAGGGGTAACTGTTGTGTTAGCATAGGTAGCTGTTGTGTTAGCATAGTTAGCTATGGTGTTAGCAGAGGTAGCTGTTGTGTTAGCATAGTTAGCTATGGTGTTAGCAGGGGTAACTGTTGCGTTATCAGAGGTAGGTGTGGTGTTAGCAGATGTAGCTGTTGTGTTAGCATAGTTAGCTGTGGTGGTAGCATAGGTAGCTGTTGTGTTAGCTGTTGTGTTAACATAGTTAGCTGTGGTGTTAGCATAGGTAGATGTTGTGTTAACAGAGGTAGCTGTTGTGTTAGCATAGTTAGCTATTGTGTTAGCATAGTTAGCTATTGTGTTAGCATATGTAGATATTGTGTTAGCAGACATGGCTGTTGTGTTAGCATAGTTAGCTGTTTTGTTAGCAGAGTTAGCTGTTGTGTTAGCATAGTTAGCTATGGTGTAAGCAGAGTTAGCTGTTGTGTTAGCATAGTTAGATATCGTGTTGTGTTAGCATAGTTAGCTATGGTGTTAGCAGAGGAAGCTGTTGTGTTAGCATAGTTAGCTATGGCGTTAGCAGGGGTAACTGTTGTGATATCAGAGGTAGCTGTGGTGTTAGCAGATGTAGCTGTTTTGTTAGCATAGTTAGCTGTGGTGTTAACAGAGTTAGCTGTTGTGTTAGCATAGGTAACTGTTGTGTTAGCAGAGGTAACTGTGGTGTTAGCAGGGGTAGCTGTGGTGTTAGCAGAGTTAGCTTTGGTGTTAGCATAGGTAGATGTTGTGTTAGCATAGTTAGCTGTTTTGTTAGCATAGTTAGATATGGTGTTAGCATAGGTATATTTTGTGTTATCAGATGTAGCTGTGGTGTTAGCAGAGGTAGCTGTTGTGTTAGCAGAGGTAGCTGTTGTGTTATCATAGTTAGCTGTGGTGGTAGCATAGATAGATGTTGTGTTAGCAGAGGACGCTGTTGTGTTGGCATAGTTAGCTGTGGTGTTAGCAGATGTAGCTGTTGTGTTAGCTTAGTTAGCTATGGTGTTAGCAGGGGTAACTGTTGTGTTAGCATAAGTAGATGTTGTGTTAGCAGAGGTAGCTGTTGTGTTAACATAGTTAGCTGTGGTGTTAGCATACGTAGATGTTGTGTTAGCAGAGGTAGCGGTGGTGTTAGCAAGGTTAGCTGTGGTGTTAGCAGAGTTAGCTGTTGTGTTAGCATAGTTAGCTATGGTGTTAGCAGGGGTAACTGTTGTGTTATCAGAGCTAGCTGTGGTTTTAGCAGATGTAGCTGTTGTGTTAGCATAGTTAGCTATGGTGTTAGCAGGGGTCACTGTTGTGTTAGCAGAAGTAGATGTTGTGTTAGCAGAGGTAGATGTTGTGTTAGCAGAGGTAGCTTTGGTGTTAGCAAGGTTAGCTGTGGTGTTAGCAGAGTTAGCTGTTGTGTTATCATAGTTAGCTGTGGTGGTAGCATTGATAAATGTTGTGTTAGCAGAGGTAACTGTTTTGTTAGCATAGTTAGCTATGGTGTTAGCAGGGGTAACTGTTGTGTTATCAGAGGTAGCTGTGGTGTTAGCATAGGTAAATGTTGTGTTAGCAGAGATAGCTGTGGTGTTAGCAAGGTTAGCTGTGGTGTTAGCAGAGTTAGCTGTTGTGTTATCATAGTTAGCTGTGGTGGTAGCAGGGGTAACTGTTGTGTTATCAGAGGTAGCTGTGGTGTTAGCAGATGTAGCTGTTGTGTTAGCATAGTTAGTTAGCTATGGTGTTAGCAGGGGTAACTGTTGTGTTAGCAGAAGTAGATGTTGTGTTAACATAGTTAGCTGTTGTGTTAGCATAGGTAGATGTTGTGTTAGCAGAGGTAGCTGTGGTGTTAGCAGAGGTAAGTGTTAGCTGTGGTGTTAGCAGAGTTAGCTGTTGTGTTATCATAGTTAGCTATGGTGGTAGCATAGATAAATGTTGTGTTAGCAGAGGTAGCTGTTTTGTTAGCATAGTTAGCTATGGTGTTGTTAGGGGTAACTATTGTGTTAGCAGAGGTAGATGTGTTAGCATAGTTAGCTATGGTGTTAGCAGGGGTAACTGTTGTGTTATCAGAGGTAGCTGTGGTGTTAGCAGATGTAGCTGTTGTGTTAGCATAGTTAGCTGTGGTGTTAACAGAGTTAGCTGTTGTGTTAGCACAGGTAACCGTTGTGTTAGCAAAGGTAGCTGTTGTGTTAGCAGGGGTAACTGTTGTGTTAGCAGAGGTAGATGTGTTAGCAGAGTTAGCTGTTGTGTTATCATAGTTAGCTGTGGTGGTAGCATAGATAAATGTTGTGTTAGCAGAGGTAGCTGTTTTGTTAGCATAGTTAGCTATGGTGGTGTTAGGGGTAACTGTTGTGTTAGCAGAGGTAGATGTGTTAGCAGAGGTAACACATCTACCTAAAGATCTCTGAAAAGGTGTGAACTACAAGGTTGTAGTTCTTAGAGTTTGACCACTTTGGCCACTCCTTCGTGGTCATTCAGCCATTTTGTGGCCTTCTTATCTTCTTTTCTTCATTTTAGGAGTTTGGGGCGAGGGATGTCTCATGTAGACCCTAACCCTCAGTTCATGGTGTCTCTCTCTCTCTGGTCTCTCTCTCTCTCTCTCTCTCTCTCTCTCTCTCTCTCTCTCTCTCTCTCTCTCTCTCTCTCTCTCTCTCTCTCTCTCTCTCTCTCTCTCTCTCTCTCTCTCTCTCTCTCTCTCTCTCTCTCTCTCTCTCTCTCTCTCTCTCTCTCTCTCTCTCTCTCTCTCTCTCTCTCTCTCTCTCTCTCTCTCTCTCTCTCTCTCTCTCTCTCTCTCTCTCTCTCTCTCTCTCTCTCTCTCTCTCTCTCTCTCTCTCTCTCTCTCTCTCTCTCTCTCTCTCTCTCTCTCTCTCTCTCTCTCTCTCTCTCTCTCTCTCTCTCTCTCTCTCTCTCTCTCTCTCTCTCTCTCTCTCCTGTCTCTCTCTCTCTCTCTCTCTCTCTCTCTCTCTCTGTCTCTCTCTCTCCTCTCTCTCTCTCTCTCTCTCTGTCTGTCTCCTCTCTCTCTCTCTCTGTGTGTCTCTCTGTGAGTTGAAGGGGTGTGGCGTGACTGGAGAGTTTTTGTGAGTGAAGCTGATGTTTCTTGTCTCCATCTTTTCCCCTTGTTGGTTTGCTGGTCTTTTCTTCTTTTTGGTTCTTTGTTGGGCCGCGTGCTATCCACTTTATCGGGGAAGCATGTCGGTCCCACGCGGGCAGGGTTTGAGTTCCCTCCCGCGGCGTAATGTGGTTAAAGTAGCCGCGGCGGCGAGTGTGGAGGAATGTTGTCTTGCTGTTGGTGAGGTTGTGGGGCATGAGAGCGTGTTATCTGCCTCCAGGATGAATGGTGCCGTCGTGGTGTTTCTTAATAGCGTTGATAAAGTCGATGAAGTAGTCGAACACGGAATAGTCATTGGTGGTGATTTAGTCTCTGTTCTTCCTCTGTCATTGCCAGCTAAGAGAGTCACTTTATCAAATGTTCCACCGTTCGTAAATGATGAAAGCTTTATCTCGCTATGGAGAATTGGTATCTCCGATCACAAAGATCCCAAAGATCACCGCGGATCACCGTTGTTGAAACACATTGTTTCGTTCAGGCGATTCGCTTATATGATTATTCCTGATGATGATGAGCTAGATATGGAGCTCAATTTTCGAATTGATAACTTTGAACATGTTATTTTTGTCACTACCGTGAAATCAAAGTGTTTTGGTTGCGGTAGAACTGGACATTTAATTGGTAACTGTCCTGACAAAGTTTCAGACAGGGAAGCAAACGCAGTGAATGGGACCACTAAAGGAGATGGTGGTGGGGATGGGGGGGCTGACATGGTTGAGGAGGTGTTGCGGGGCCGAGCTCGGCTGTGGCGGCGGCGGCGGGGGGTGTTCCGGTGAGAGTGTGGTTGCGTCGACTTCGCTGCACTGTGAGCACTCGGAGGCGATACACACCGCTACACTTTCAGAGGCTAGTGTTGAGGAGGTACCGGCGTGGCGCGGTTTCTGAAGATAAACGTGATGAACCAATAGAAAGAGAGAATAGTCCAGTGACTCTGAAGGAGGCGGGTGGAATGGATGGTGTGGAGAAAGACATTTATTTTAAAGTACCTTCTAATAAAAGGAAGATAATTGATAAAATGGTTGATGCCAAAATAAGTAAAAGGAGTGAAGTGCAAGAAGATGTGGATCAGGGAACAGAAAGTGATGGTGGGTCTTCTGACTCCAGCATGACTCTTTCTCAGGGGATCTTAGTGGTCGGGAGTATGAACTTCATGATATTAACTTATTCCTTAGATCAACCAAAAAAAAAAAGAGGTGTGCGTGTGCAGGAATATTTTCCTGATGTTAAGCAGTTAGCTGAAAAGGCCAGAAGCCTAATGGCAGAGAGTTGCTTTTCTAATAAAGAAGTCTATCGACTTAAGAAGATTGTGAGGAGTCTCAGTACTGATCTAAACAGAGATGTCGGTTACATTTGAAAGTAGAATGGCTGATGGGTTTTACCTATTTGGGGGCTTTTCTTTTCCTTTTTATTATGAGTGAAGTTCATGTAGCTACTTTGAATGTTAATGGGGCAAGGGATTCTAGAAAAAGAGCTACTATATATGAAGTAATTAAGCAAAAGAAAATCAATGTTGTTTTATTACAAGAAACTCATAGTGACTTGAGAAATGCTGCCGACTGGGGAGGGAGTTTGATGGCATCCCTGTGTTAAGCCATAACACTTCAATAAGTGGGGGAGTTGCCATTTTAGTCACAAAGAATTGTAGTCCTATTTCTTATGATGTGGATGAAATATTAAAAGGTAGGCTTCTAAAAGTAAGAGCTGTTGTTGAAGGTTATGTGTTTGTTTTTTTATTTGTGTATATGTTCCAACTGCACCAGTTGAAAGAATGGAATTTTTTTGGACATATTATGTTCAACGCTGTGAAGACTTCTTGTTCCTGGGGGTGATTTCAACTGTACTGAGAATAATCTAGATCAGAATCACATGGAGCCTCATCTGGCTTCACGTAAACACTTAATTCATATTAGTAAAAAGTATGATTTATGTGAAGGGCTTATTTGACAGCGAGGTCAGAGGTGTTGTGTGGACAAGGTTTTCCTTGACAGCCTCCCAAAGGTGTCAGAGGAGGCCAATAAGGGTGTTGAAGGGGTGCTGACCCTGGAAGAGCTTTCTAAGGCCCTGCAGAGCATGGAGTCTGGGAGGGCCCCAGGAATGGATGGTCTCCCCATTGACTTCTATAAGGCTTTTTGGTTGGAGATGGGTGTAGATCTGCTGGAGGTACTGAAGGACAGCTGGTCGGAGGGCGGGTTGCCGCGGAGTTGCCGAAGAGCGGTGATCACTCTTCTTCCAAAAAAAGGGGAGCTCACAGATATAAAGAAGTGGAGCCCTGTCTCGCTTCTCTGCAGTGATTATAATGAAAGATAATATTTCTGATGAAACGTTTTGTATTGAGACTTTTATCTTGGGTTTCATTGATATGGTGCAGTCATGGTGCGTTGTGTGCTGGTTGTCAAGGTGATTTGGTTTTTTCGTTTTAATTTCTGTAGCTGTTTATGGGGAAGAGATATTGTTAACATTGTTAATAAAGTTTTTTCAAAAATCAAATCTCTCTCTCTCTCTCTCTCTCTCTCTCTCTCTCTCTCTCTCTCTCTCTGTGTTTCTCTGTCTCTCTCTCTCTCTCTCTCTCTCTCTCTCTCTCTGTCTCTCTCTCTCTCTCTCTCTCTGTCTCTCTCTGTCTCTCTCTGTCTCTCTCTCTCTCTCTCTGTCTCTCTCTCTCTGTCTCTCTCTCTCTCTCTCTGTCTCTCTCTCTCTCTCTCTCTCTCTCTCTCTCTCTCTCTCTCTCTCTCTCTCTCTCTCTCTGTCTCTCTCTCTCTCTCTCTCTCTCTCTCTCTCTCTCTCTCTGTTTCTCTCTCTGTCTCTCTC
>NC_041333.1:43060654-43095952 GCF_004354835.1 Perca flavescens
AGTTCCTTGTGTTGCATTCACGGGAAAAAGGAAGAACAAACACACACTGACAACAACAACCCCAGTTACACAGAGAGAAGACACAAAGCTCTTATTGTGAAAATCTGCTTCCTGTTAGGTGGGGCTGTGACTCATCAGGAAACAACTCTCCTGAGTTGTTCTCTGTCGACATTTTGGACTGTGATTAGAAACAGTAAGTATCTGTTTGGTACTTTAACACCACGTTAGTCTCTGGTCTCTTCAGGGTTAGTTTCTGGCTCTGTAATGTTAAATATAATGTTTCTACTTCACTTCTTATTTCCTGACGAAGTCTTAAGGACTCTTGTGTTGAAGATAAATCTCCATGTTGGTGATTTACTGGAATCAAACAGCTGATCTGTATTTCCGTGTGTGTGTGTGTGTTAGAGCTGAAGAGCTTTTTTGGGTTCGGTCTTAATTTCTATTATTTTACACGGGCCGGGCTCGGGCTGCATGCTATATGAGAGGTCAGCTGATGCGTTTGGATTAGCGTGAACATGGATCCTGAGGAGGTGAAACGGAGGCTGGTCTCTGGAGGACTTCATTCATTTCTCTGGTCCACCTTCCAAGTGGCCTCCGTTAGACATGAATCAATGATGTTCAGACTCCTTCTTTACCAAAGACCAAGGAGCTGTGTGCATGCGGTGCCGTCTCTCTCTCTTCTTCCTCTCCCTTCTCCGCCGAGTGGTGCGTGTGCAGCTCGCGGTGTGAAGCGCGTGTCCGACCCTCTAATGAAGCTGATAGACGCCTTTACAGTCGGCATGGAAACGGGTCGGCCTTTAAAAAGCTCTCAATCAAAACGTACGGCTCGGGCTCGGGACCAACTTTTAAGGCCCCATTACTGCATAGTGGGGGGGGTGTCTGTGTGTGTGTGTGTGTGTGTGTGTGTGTGTGTGTGTGTGTGTGTGTGTGTGTGTGTGTGTGTGTGTGTGTGTGTGTGTGTGTGTGTGTGTGTGTGTGTGTGTGTGTGTGTGTGTGTGTGTGTGTGTGTGTGTGTGTGTGTGTGTGTGTGTGTGTGTGTGTGTGTGTGTGTGTGTGTGTGTGTGTGTGTGTGTGTGTGTGTGTGTGTGTGTGTGTGTGTGTGTGTGTGTGTGTGTGTGTGTGTGTGTGTGTGTGTCTGTGTGTGTGTGTGTGTGTGTGTGTGTCTGTGTGTCTGTGTGTGTGTGTCTGTGTCTGTGTGTGTGTGTGTGTGTGTGTGTGTGTGTGTTGTGTGTGTGTCCTTGTGTGTGTGTGTGTGTGTGTGTGTGTGTGTGTGTGTGTGTGTGTGTGTGTGTGTGTGTGTGTGTGTGTGTGTGTGTGTGTGTGTGTGTGTGTGTGTGTGTGTGTGTGTGTGTGTGTGTGTGTGTGTGTGTGTGTGTGTGTGTGTGTGTGTGTGTGTGTGTGTGTGTGTGTGTGTGTGTCTGTGTGTGTGTGTGTGTCTGTGTGTGTGTGTGTGTGTGTGTGTGTGTGTGTGTGTGTGTGTGTGTGTGTGTGTGTGTGTGTGTGTGTGTGTGTGTGTGTGTGTGTGTGTGTGTGTGTGTGTGTGTGTGTGTGTGTGTGTGTGTGTGTGTGTGTGTGTGTGTGTGTGTGTGTGTGTGTGTGTGTGTGTGTGTGTGTGTGTGTGTGTGTGTGTGTGTGTGTGTGTGTGTGTGTGTGTGTGTGTGTGTGTGTGTGTGTGTGTGTGTGTGTGTAAAGTGAGACACAACACAACTCTAATGTTTCTGATAAAAGGGTCGAGGTTCTTGTCCAATGAAGTCTAATCATTTAGAGCGAGCAGTAGGAGTTAATAAGTTACTGAGGTCATTCATATTTCAGCAGAGAGAGAGAGAGAGAGAGAGAGAGACATCATATTCTAGCATTGGAGATTTCTCTCCAGGTGGAGAGCTGATTAGCTCTCATATCAGACCAGGTGGGTAGCACCCTGCCATGAGTCCATGAGGCTAATGTCTGATTACTCCATATTGTCACTTTGATATTTGGTGATTACATTCTGAATCGGCAGCGTTCTCTCTCAGGTAAATCAGTGAGTTAGTAGTAGGGTGTACAGGTGAGTTGCATATGAAGGGGTTTGGGGTCCTTCAGTAAGTAACTTTGGGGTACAATGTGGTTTTGATGAATTTTACAAGCAGCAATACCACAGGCCAAGCAATCGCCCGTGCAAAACAGGCACATTTTCGACGGGCACTGCAGGCTACTAGTAATAACAAAAGGTCAGTTCCTATGGCAACTGGGTTAGATGTAGATCACACCTCAGCAATCATTCTGATGTCTGCATTCCTGCATTCAGAGAGATTAGTATGCACAAATTAAAGTTACAGATGTTGTAGGTTTCCACAGAATGAAGCATTAGCTCGATGTCCACATAATCCACAGGACCACGCGGTAAAAGTTTAACTATTCATTTTTACACAAGAACAAATACAACAGTGCAAAATTAAAAATCCACTTCAAAAAAAGATGCTGCAGAGAGCCATTGAGAGGAGGTGAGAATGGTGAAGGAAATTATTGTATGAATTATGAAAAAACATAAATGACTGCATTTAGGCTTCTACAAACATCCTTATTTATTAGAAGGAGAACACAAAACTCAGGAGGCAGTTAACACTTAAACATGTAAATATATATGAAATATAATGCAGTAAGAAGGCTTTTACATCAGGGACCTGAGCCCAGATCTGCTCTCTTTTAATTAAAGACATTCTTAGTCCACTACCACTCAAACCATTTGATGGATGGATAGTAGGGATGGGCGATATGGCCTAAAATCCATATTGCGATATACATTGCAGCCTCTTGCGATAACGATATATATTGCGATATATAAATTTTAATAGAACCATTTCAGACCAGGTTACATAGACCCTAAGGAAAACCAAACTGCTAAATGTATATATTTTTTTTTTAAAGAGAAAGAAACATAGTATGTAGTTTTGAGAACATTTATTGTTCAAAACTGTAATTATACAATTTAATGTTGCAGATGAATAAAATTCAAGTACACTAGTTGCAGAGACTTTGACAAAGAAAAAGCTTAAAGTATTGGGTGTCTTCTCTTTAGTGCAAACCATTCTAAAAGGTACTACACTTAATAAGTTTAAGTCCTTGGTTCTTAAATGCCACCCAAGATGCAGAAATACTTTCAGTATTAGGCATTGATGGAAATATAGTTATTTGGAGATAAGGTTACTGTTATTGTGATGTAGTATTCTATTATATGAAGTATTGTATATTGTTCCAACTAGTGCAGTGAGGTGTCTGAATGAATGGAGGAGTAAACGGTGTGATTGTTTTTAAATGGATTGAGGACAGACATCTTTAAACAGCTGGAGTCTGTGTGGACTCTCAACACACCATCCTCTGATAGAATCACAACAGTTTTCACCCTGAACTGAAATACACTCCTGCTCTTTATTTTCTGCTGCTAAAGTTGTTATTTTCTACCTTATTACCCCACTGGGACCCTGACTTCTACCAATCAGTACTCTGGTACAGGTCTACTGATGCCCGTCTTCTTCTGTTGTCTCTTGTCTGTCCTGTCCCTGGTCTGTCTTAAAGGCTCTGTTTTTTTAAGTAGTAATTACACTTCATGTGGAGTCTGTAATGTGTGGACACTAAATGTAGCCTGTCTCGTATGTTGTTTTTTATATAATCTAGTTTTTATATATTTTAAATGTGTAACACCACTTGATCCATGGTGAAATGTTGTTCTGCTTCACTATATACAGTATATATATATATGGATGAAATGAGTATTAAACCCACTTGACTTGACATACTTTAGATGTAAAAACAACTCCATTCCCTGTGTTATTACATGTTAACTGTCAGTCTGTGTGTTACTATATCTGGTAATGCTGAGCCTCTCTGGGCCCCTCCTCTTGTTTCCTGTTTAAAGTTTACTTTCACTTTACACAGTTTGTGTCGCAGCTTTTTCTCTCGGTGTGGAGCTCCAGCTGGAGGTAATTTAACTCTAATGTCTCTAATGTTTTAATATATATATATATATCTAATGTGTGTAATGTTTGACTGGTGAAGTCCAGCTGTGGTTAGTTTAGTTTAAGAGCAGAAAGCTGCAGAGAAACCAACTCAACTGGACTCGTGATTCATTAAAACAAAGATATCTGCCGCCATGTTGTCTGGGTATCTGGGAGTGTTTCTGTCTCATACATCCTTTATTTCTGGCTTATATAGATCCTTTATTTTTATTTCCTTTATTCTGGCTTATTAGATCCTTTAGATCCTTTATTTCTGGCTTATATAGATCCTTTATTTCTGGCTTATATAGATCCTTTATTTCTGGCTTATATAGATCCATTATTTAAACATTGGACATTTAGCAGCAAGAACAATAAATAAGGGAAGCGCTCTGTTTCTGTACCGTCTGTAGTCCTACCGCGTGGGGGGGGGGAGTTTAAAATATACTTTAATTTAAACTCTTTAAACATCATCTGGCTGTTTAAATTTCGTTTTGTTTCAGAGAAAGTTAAACATAATGAAAGTCTTTGAACTCATTTCTAAAGGTGGTAAAAAAATAGTTTTATTTTGTGTGTGTGTGTGTGTGTGTGTGTGTGTGTGTGTGTGTGTGTGTGAGAGAGAGAGAGAGAGAGAGAGAGTGTGTGTGTGTGTGTGTGTGTGTGTGTGTGTGTGTGTGTGTGTGTGTGTGTGTGTGTGTGTGTGTGTGTGTGTGTGTGTGTGTGTGTGTGTGTGTGTGTGTGTGTGTGTGTGTGTGTGTGTGTGTGTGTGTGTGTGTGTGTGTGTGTGTGTGTGTGTGTGTGTGTGTGTGTGTGTGTGTGTGTGTGTGTGTGTGTGTGTGTGTGTGTGTGTGTGTGTGTGTGTGTGTGTGTGTGTGTGTGTGTGTGTGTGTGTGTGTGTGTGTGTGTGTGTGTGTGTGTGTGTGTGTGTGTGTGTGTGTGTGTGTGTGTGTGTGTGTGTGTGTGTGTGTGTGTGTGTGTGTGTGTGTGTGTGTGTGTGTGTGTGTGTGTGTGTGTGTGTGTGTGTGTGTGTGTGTGTGTGTGTGTGTGTGTGTGTGTGTGTGTGTGTGTGTGTGTGTGTGTGTGTGTGTGTGTTTATTAACCTCTATAGACGTGTGGAAAGTCCCTTGTGTTGCATTCACGTGACAAAGGAAGAACAACCCCTGTCTGTGGACACTTTTAAAGAAGAGTTTAAAACTCTTTTGTTCAGGCAGGCCTTCTTAAGTTGTCTTTAGGCTTTGCAGATTTTATTTTGCACTGACCTGCTCTTTTAGCTGTTTTTTATGTGTATTTTACGTATGTGTTTTATCGCTTGTATTTTTTATTTTTTTTTACTTTCTGTATTTAATGCGTTTTAATGTGGTTTCTGTAGCACTTTGAAATTCTTTTATGAAAAGTGCTTTACAAAGAAAATGTATTATTAATATTTATTATTAACAAACACAAACTGTAAGTTGCTGTTTTGTACTTTAACACCACGTTAGTCTTTGGTCTCTTCAGGGTTAGTTTCTGGCTCTGTAATGTTAAATATAATGTTTCTACTTCACTTCTTATTTCCTGATGAAGTATTAAGGACTCTTGTGTTGAAGATTAATCTCCATGTTGTAACATGAACTACTACAGAGGAGGTTTTAAATCCTTTACCGGGTGTTTCTACGTCTGTCTGTCCCAACCGTGAGGCTGCAGTCAGAAACCTTTACAGCTGTGTAGTTGAGATCTAAATGAAGCTGAGTTTAAAGATGGGGGGGTCCAAGCCTTTCTCCTGCTGTCAGAAAACACACCGTCGTCTCCACCAGCGTAAAGTCAGACACAACAGGACTCTACTGTTTCCTCTGGGACCTTTCAGAATAAAATCTAGTGACCTAAATGCCTCTGTTACTGTTGTAGTGATGTGTGGAGGAGGATGCACAGGACAGAAAGGTGAGACTGATTGTCATAATGGAGTCTTGTCTCCATCAGAGGACAGAAAGGTGAGACTGATTGTCATAATGGAGTCTTGTCTCCATTAGAGGACAGAAAGGAGAGACTGATTGTCATAATGGAGTCTTGTCTCCATCAGAGGACAGAAGGATGACATTAGTCCTGGAGTCTTGTCTCCATTAGAGGACAGAAAGATGACATTAGTCCTGGAGTCTTGTCTCCATTAGAGGACAAAAAGATGACCTTAGTCCTGGAGTCTTGTCTCTATTAGAGGACAGAAAGATGACATTAGTCCTGGAGTATTGTCTCCATTAGAGGACAGAAAGATGACATTAGTCCTGGAGTCTTGTCTAAGTTAGAGTACAGAAAGATGACATTAGTCCTGGAGTCTTGTCTCCATTAGAGGACAGAAAGATGGCATTAGTCCTGGAGTCTTGTCTCCATTAGATGACAGAAAGATGACATTAGTCCTGGAGTCTTGTCTCCATTAGAGGACAGAAAGATGACATTAGTCCTGGAGTCTTGTCTCCATTAGATGACAGAAAGATGACATTAGTCCTGGAGTCTTGTCTCCATTAGAGGACAGAAAGATGACATTAGTCCTGGAGTCTTGTCTAAGTTAGAAAGAGTATGACATTGTCTCCATTAGAGGACAGAAAGATGACATTAGTCCTGGAGTCTTGTCTCCATTAGAGGACAGAAAGATGACATTAGTCCTGGAGTCTTGTCTCCATTAGAGGACAGAAAGATGACATTAGTCCTGGAGTCTTGTCTCCATTAAATGACAGAAAGATGACCTTAGTCCTGGAGTCTTGTCTCCATTAGAGGACAGAAAGATGACATTAGTCCTGGAGTCTTGTCTCCATTAGAGGACAAAAAGATGACATTAGTCCTGGAGTCTTGTCTCCATTAGAAGACAGAAAGATGACATTAGTCCTGGAGTCTTGTCTCCATTAGAAGACAGAAAGATGACATTAGGCCTGGAGTCTTGTCTCCATTAGAAGACAGAAAGATGACCTTAGTACTGGAGACTTTCCAATAGCCTCTTTCTGACCAAGTAATTACAGGAACGTAGTTATTGGAACAGTCCACTTCTAAACAGATCTACTAACTACTCTCCCCCAAAACTTGCGTTCACACTGGCCAGGTGACCATAGGGACTATAGGAGGGGTAAGGGAGGGACCATAGGGACTATAGGAGGGGTAAGGGAGGGACCATAGGGACAGGGACTATAGGAGGGGTAAGGTAGGGACCATAGGGACTATAGGAGGGGTAAGGGAGGGACCATAGGGACTATAGGAGGGGTAAGGGAGGGACCATAGGGACTATAGGAGGGGTAAGGGAGGGACCATAGGGACTATAGGGGGGTAAGGGGGGTAGGGAATAGGGGAGGGGGACCATAGGGACTATAGGAGGGGTAAGGTAGGGACCATAGGGACTATAGGAGGGTAAGGGAGGGACCATAGGGACTATAGGAGGGGTAAGGGAGGGACCATAGGGACTATAGGAGGGTAAGGGAGGGAGGGACCATAGGGACTATAGGAGGGGTAAGGGAGGGACCATAGGGACTATAGGAGGGGTAAGGGAGGGACCATAGGGACTATAGGAGGGGGTAAGGGAGGGACCATAGGGACTATAGGAGGGGTAAGGGAGGGACCATAGGGACTATAGGAGGGGTAAGGGAGGGACCATAGGGACTATAGGAGGGGTAAGGGAGGGACCATAGGGACTATAGGAGGGTAAGGGAGGGACCATAGGGACTATAGGAGGGGTAAGGGAGGGACCATAGGGACTATAGGAGGGGTAAGGGAGGGACCATAGGGACTATAGGAGGGGTAAGGGAGGGACCATAGGGACTATAGGAGGGGTAAGGGAGGGACCATAGGGACTATAGGAGGGGTAAGGGAGGGACCATAGGGACTATAGGAGGGGTAAGGAGGGACCATAGGGACTATAGGAGGGGTAAGGGAGGGACCATAGGGACTATAGGAGGGGAAGGGAGGGACCTAGGGACTATAGGAGGGGTAAGGGAGGGACCATAGGGACTATAGGAGGGTAAGGGAGGGACCATAGGGACTATAGGAGGGACCATAGGGACTAGGGAGGGACCATAGGGACTATAGGAGGAGGGGTAAGGGAGGGACCATAGGGACTATAGGGAGGGGGGACTAAGGAGGGGGAGGGACCATAGGGACTATAGGAGGGACTATAGGAGGGGAGGGGGGACCATAGGGACTATAGGAGGGGTAAGGGAGGGACCATAGGGACTATAGGAGGGGTAAGGGAGGGACTATAAGAGGAGGGTAAGGGAGGGAGGGACTATAGGAGGGGTAAGGGAGGGACCATAGGGGACTATAGGGAGGGGTAAGGGAGGGACCATAGGGACTATAGGAGGGGTAAGGGGAGGGACTATAGGATAGGGACTATAGGAGGGGTAAGGGAGGGACCATAGGGACTATAGGAGGGGTAAGGGAGGGACTATAGGGAGGGGGAGGGGGGGGACCATAGGGACTATATAGGAGGGACCATAGGGACTATAGGAGGGGCCAGGGAGGGACCATAGGGACTATAGGAGGGGTAAGGGAGGGGCCATAGGGACTATAGGAGGGGTAAGGGAGGGGCCATAGGGACTATAGGAGGGGTAAGGGAGGGGCCATAGGGACTATAGGAGGGGTAAGGGAGGGACCATAGGGACTATAGGAGGGGTAAGGGAGGGACCATACACTCTTAAAACTGCTGGGTTAAAAATAACCCAACTTGGGTTATTTTGGTAACCCAGCGCTGGGTCCAATATGGACCGATCCAACGCTGGGTTGTTTTAACCCAGCAGGGTTGGGTTATGGCTTTGACCCAGCATGTTGGGTTATATTTTCTACCCAAAAATGGGTTAAAATGACCCATGTTGTTGGGTTAATACTACTCAAAATGGGTTGGAAAAATACAACCCACCTTCTGGGTTATCTGTTTTTTTTTTTTTTTTTCACTAGATGTTTTGCATTATGAAATGTATTGATGAAATTATGAAATAATCACGCACATAACATCTCAGCATTTTGTTTTTATTGCTACAAGCCAAATATATCACTTAAGACAAAATTAAACAGTTCAATACATTTCAGTTAACATTACATGACAGCTACAGTTTATTGGAAAATAGTGTCGGGCACACTGACTTTGATGAATTTACTGTTTATCAAATGAGACAAGAAGTTAGCAAACACTGCGGTCCCTCTGCCGCATCAAAAAAACAAAGAAAAAAAAAGATGCTGTATTTCTCCGACATGCTGTATCAACGTTACCGTTTAAAACACTTTCCAAGTTAGTGGGGATGTATACCGCTCCAAACCAACATTAAAAACGTAGTAATCTTCCCTCAGAGTTTAGTTTTGTTTCTAAACTATGTGTAAAATGAGCGGTGATGTTAAATCATCTATGTGACGTTTATGTTTTCAGGTAACTTTACTGTTTACATTGTGAGAAGGAGGAAATGGTTCTAACATTTCACTTTAGATGTGTGTGAATGTCACCAGGAGTCATTTATATAGTTATATTTTATAGTGATCCATTATCTGTTCAAAAGATTTTCTATTAAAAAAAAAACATAGAAAATAAATATTTGTGTGTGCTGGAAAGTCGTTAGAAAATATGAAATTGGAATCGGCTAAAATCGATATCGGCAGATCAAACTCAATGAAAAATTGGAAATTTGAAACAGCCTAGTAAGTTGAAATCGGTGCATCTCTACTTATCACATCATTAAACGGACAAAATAGTCACAATTTCTCAAACTTCATGCATTGAACTATCAACTAGCAATCTGAGCTCTCATTAATTTGACAGTGTTTGATTCAAGTCCTGGTATCTGAAAGACGGTAGTCTAGATGAACTCCCAAAATTCAGCACAAAGTTGACATCGAACAACAATCCCAGCACCACAACACAACATTTTATTTTGTAAGATTCTAGTTCACCATGCCTGGAGTGTCCACTAAGCATGGAAACTCTGTGATAATGTCTAGCATTGATGTAGTCCCATTTGCTGGGATCCACTGTGCCCTATGGATGGAAGTCTCCAGCATGTGTTGGCCAACCTGGGACTGTGGCCAGATGTTATTCTTCAGTCACTCCGTCAACTGGATGAACCGCTCTGGAGTTCTAGTTGGTTCTGTGAGGAGCAGAGAAATCGATAAGTTCTACCAAGCTGTGACATATTAAGATATCTAATGTTTTAATAGAGTGGGCCGGTTTCCCATACAAGAATCAAGCCTAGCCCTAGACTACAAGAACAATTAAATGAACAGTTATGTAAAAAGATTAATCTCTGTATATGAAACTGGCCCATAGAGTTCAAGTAAGAAGTACTTGTTATGTTGCAAACAGGAGAGAGGATAAGTCAAATCCACTTCTAAATGCAACATGAATTGGATTGAAATGGAGGAGCAAGACATCTTGCTGTACCTGGTAAAATGACTCGGGTGTCTTGTGGCACTTGTGATGTTAAATGTACTCGTCTGCCAGAGTGGAGTCTTTTTCAGACATTACGGAGATGCTCTTCCAGAAAGCCTGTTGTGGGTTTATGCCCTCTCCCTGGGGTGAACCATGCGTCGTCCTAAAGTTTAGAAGTAAACAAAAATGATTAAAAAAAAAAAAAAAAGAATTCAAACACATTAGGTAATAACTAAGCCAGAAGCAACTCTGAAAGTAAGAGCTGAAGTAAAAATTAGGATAAAGCTGAGCCAATAATAGAATAGCTCTTGCCTTACATGTCCTGCCTGATTCTGCACAAAAAGCTCAAACTTGGTTGATGTTTTCTTTCTAAAGATGATCGTATTGTGTTGCAACTTATGTTGTAAGGTTTAAGCCCAGTTTTTTAGGGTAACTCCCTTCACTTTACCGGCAGTATCAACACATGAAGCCACCTTGTCTTGAGAAGCTTGTGGTTTTGTTGTTCACTTTTAACTCACTTTGCATTATCTTTTCATCTCTTTTTCCTCTTGCACTCATAAATGCTACTCACCACCTCGCTTTCCTTCTGCGGCCACACTGTCCCTGATTTAAGGCACCTGCCACACTACTCTCATAACAGGTTTTTAACCCCCATATTACGTGATACACTGCTTTCTCACCAACCATCACAGCCCTAGCAGGGATTGTCACATTTGCTTTAGGTCAGATCATTATTGTGTGGTTAAAAACTTCCATAGCCTGTGCCTTGACAGTCCCTCAGGCATGGAAACTGATCCACAATTGATGATGCTAGCATAGCCTTTGCACCTGAAGATGGACTTGACAACAATATGAATTTTATTAACATTTAACACTACCACATAACACAATATATTGACAGTTTTTTTTACAGTAATTATCAAAAAAATAATATAAAATAAAAAAATAAATCAAGATTGCACTAACTGATCCCAGATCAAAGGGATGAGATAAGTAGTTTAGATGCAGTTCACATTAGTGAAGAACTAGCCCACAACTTAAAAATAATAAAATAATAATCTGTGTGTGAAAAATACTTACTTCTCTCCAAAGTGCACAACTAGTGGGACACAAGTATCCGGACCATGGCACGTCTTTCATTATTTATGTGATTCTGTTCCTCAGGACCACTAACCATGCATTTTCCATCAGCTGTCTTAAGGATCTCATATGGATATTCTATAAAAATGATTAATGAACAGAGAAAGAAAGTATACACATATATATGAATATCATGACTATGCCTCTGACTTACATCAAAATTGTCCAATCAAAGTGAAGCTTTTAAAAAAGCTTCTCACTCAATTAAAAAATAAGTTATTCAAGATAAATTACCATGAACTAACAAATGTTGCTCCTTGTTCCAAAGAAGCTCTGCGTTGCTCTGAAGGCAGCCGGTTCGGGGCTGGGACTTTAAACCTTAAAAGTATATCAAAGAAATAACAGCTTCATTACCAGGTTCCATTCCACAAAATCAATATTTTGTATTGCTTAGTATACATACTAGTTGATATAACTTTTCCACAGCAATATCAAGTCTGATTATAGATCATATTACTAAGATGAGTTGCAATAAATAAAGTAGCATATGTCATGACCTGCCTAAAGGAAACACTGTAATCTACAACAGAACTAATGCACACCCTTAGTAGCCCAGCATAGTGAAGTATAGGCAGTACAGACTGTAGCATCCCTGAAATGATTTGTCACTTTCAAGACTACAAATCAACACAAAAACAGCAAAAAATAATCAGTAAAAAATCTAAAAACGCAACTTTGTCCATCCTATTTAAGCATGTGTCACCCAAGATACTGTAATACATATTTCCATAGTACAGCATTTTCTTCAGACCACAGGTTACAAAGTCTAGGGATGATAATCAACTGTTAAAAAGACTGAATTTGAGTACAAGCCGACAATACTAGCTAGCTGCTACTGCTAAGTTTAGTTCAACATTAGTCTCGCTTTGCCAGACCATCTACTTAATGAAAATGTAGCTACAGCTTATCCATATTAAGCGTCACGTTACACAATACACTTACATTCAAATATGCGCTAATATTGTAGAAACACAACCGTCTCGTTATACTTCTAATTATTGTAAAAAACCGCTAGCTTGATTTTATGCTGACTCACTTGAGGCTAGGCTAACGTTAGCTAACATTACCTTAACTACATATTAACAATACAGAAATACACCTAAACATAAACATACCTCGTAACTGTTAGGCTGCTTAACACGTAGGAAGGGGCAAGTCTCTACTTTATCA
Source organism: Perca flavescens (assembly GCF_004354835.1). Lineage (NCBI taxonomy): Eukaryota > Metazoa > Chordata > Actinopteri > Perciformes > Percidae > Perca > Perca flavescens. The sequence goes on from NC_041333.1 coordinate 43,073,300, forward strand.
TTGTCCTCTTTTGCGTTATTATCAGGTTTTATAAAAAGTCCGAGAGCTCAGGCCATAACGCTAACGCTAACGCTTCCTATTTGCCTCCTCCTCTCTGTCATCTTCACTGTCAAGTGCGTCAATCAATCATGACGTTCGGGATGCTAAATAATACTCATAACGTTAACGTTATATAGTTAATTCCGTGTAAGGAGTAATGTGTGTTTACAGTTAGGAACCAAAATAGCAATATAGAGATTTACTAGCTAACGTTAAAGGAGAGGCATTTAGCTAGCTAGCTACAACATAAGTTTTAAACTCTTGAGCCAACGGCTAATTGTTAACGTTAATGTCCTTATAGCTCGCTGGCTAAAGGGAACTAACGTTGTGGTTAACCATACAGAGAGCTAAGTTAATGCTAACATGTCTTTCAGTTCACACTATCATTACAATTGTCTGGCTATAATAACCTATTTTTATTGTTTTACCGTCTGAAACTGATCACTTACCGGCAGCTATGGTCGTTGACGTCCTGGCGCCTTCTGTCCAGAAATGGCGGAAGAACGAGCCTCGCTTTCATTTAACCCATCGTGTTGGGTCACAATCTTTGACCCAACGTTGGGTCAAATCTACCCAACCTATAACCCAACAGCCTTAACCCAGCAATTGGGTTATTAAAATAACCCAGCGTTTTTTAGGGTGTAGGGACTATAGGAGGGGTAAGGGAGGGACCATAGGGACTATAGGAGGTGTAAGGGAGGGACCATAGGGACTATAGGAGGTGTAAGGGAGGGACCATAGGGACTATAGGAGGGGTAAGGGAGGGACCATAGGGACTATAGGAGGTGTAAGGGAGGGACCATAGGGACTATAGGAGGGGTAAGGGAGGGACCATAGGGACTATAGGAGGGGTAAGGGAGGGACCATAGGGACTATAGGAGGGGTAAGGGAGGGACCATAGGGACTATAGGAGGTGTAAGGGAGGGACCATAGGGACTATAGGAGGGGTAAGGGAGGGACCATATAGGACCAGGGACCATAGGGACTATAGGAGGGGTAAGGGAGGGACCATAGGGACTATAGGAGGGGTAAGGGAGGGACCATAGGGACTATAGGAGGGGTAAGGGAGGGACCATAGGGACTATAGGAGGGGTAAGGGAGGGACCATAGGGACTATAGGAGGGGTAAGGGAGGGACCATAGGGACTATAGGAGGGGTAAGGGAGGGACCATAGGGACTATAGGAGGGGTAAGGGAGGGGCCATAGGGACTATAGGAGGGGTAAGGGAGGGACCATAGGGACTATAGGAGGGGTAAGGGAGGGACCATAGGGACTATAGGAGGGGTAAGGGAGGGACCATAGGGACTATAGGAGGGGTAAGGGAGGGACCATAGGGACTATAGGAGGGGTAAGGGAGGGACCATAGGGACTATAGGAGGGGTAAGGGAGGGACCATAGGGACTATAGGAGGGGTAAGGGAGGGACCATAGGGACTATAGGAGGGGTAAGGGAGGGGCCATAGGGACTATAGGAGGGGTAAGGGAGGGACCATAGGGACTATAGGAGGGGTAAGGGAGGGACCATAGGGACTATAGGAGGGGTAAGGGAGGGACCATAGGGACTATAGGAGGGGTAAGGGAGGGACCATAGGGACTATAGGAGGGGTAAGGGAGGGACCATAGGGACTATAGGAGGGGTAAGGGAGGGGCCATAGGGACTATAGGAGGGGTAAGGGAGGGACCATAGGGACTATAGGAGGGGTAAGGGAGGGACCATAGTGACTATAGGAGGGGTAAGGGAGGGGCCATAGGGACTATAGGAGGGGTAAGGGAGGGACCATAGGGACTATAGGAGGGGTAAGGGAGGGACCATAGTGACTATTTTTTTACAGTGTGTTCAGGGGACAGGCAGCTAGCAGATAGTGAGGAGATGTTTTTTACAGTGTGTTCAGGGGACAGGCAGCTAGCAGATAGTGAGGAGATGTTTTTTACAGTGTGTTCAGGGGACAGGCAGCTAGCAGATAGTGAGGAGATGTTTTTACAGTGTGTTCAGGGGACAGGCAGCTAGCAGATAGTGAGGAGATGTTTTTTACAGTGTGTTCAGGGGACAGGCAGCTAGCAGATAGAGGAGATGTTTTTTACAGTGTGTTCAGGGGACAGACAGCTAGCAGATAGAGAGGAGATGTTTTTTACAGTGTGTTCAGGGGACAGGCAGCTAGCAGATAGAGGAGATGTTTTTTACAGTGTGTTCAGGGGACAGGCAGCTAGCAGATAGAGAGGAGATGTTTTTTACAGTGTGTTCAGGGGACAGACAGCTAGCAGATAGAGAGGAGATGTTTTTTACAGTGTGTTCAGGGGACAGGCAGCTAGCAGATAGAGGAGATGTTTTTTACAGTGTGTTCAGGGGACAGGCAGCTAGCAGATAGTGAGGAGATGGTTTTTACAGTGTGTTCAGGGGACAGGCAGCTAGCAGATAGTGAGATGTTTTTTACAGTGTGTTCAGGGGAAAGACAGCTAGCAGATAGTGAGGAGATGTTTTTTACAGTGTGTTCAGGGGACAGGCAGCTAGCAGATAGTAAGGAAGTTTTCTGTATGTAACGAAAAGTAGTTCAAACTAATATCATTCATATGTAATGCAATCATATCTGACAGATATTGTAAAGCTTCATTATTAAACACTTCACTGAAATTATGTATATGAATTTATTTGAATTTTTATTGAATTACATTTCTGCTTCCTTTAATTCAAGTTGTAATTCTAGATCCTGTTGATGACATTCATTTAACTTCAATTAAAATTGGAATTTAGGAGTCATTCTCAATTCAATTCTGAATTGTGGACAAGCCACACACACACACACACACACACACACACACACACACACACACACACACACACACACACACACACACACACACACACACACACACACACACACACACACACACACACACACACACACACACACACACACACACACACACACACACACACACACACACACACACACACACACACACACACACACACACACACACACACACACACACACACACACACACACACACACACACACACACACACACACACACACACACACACACACACACACACACACACACACACACACACACACACACCACACACACACACACACACACACACACACACACACACACACACACACACACACACACACACACACACACACACACACACACACACACACACACACACACACACACACACACACACACACACACACACACACACACACACACACACACACACACACACACACACACACACACACACACACACACACACACACACACACACACACACACACACACACACACACACACACACACACACACACACACACACACACACACACACACACACACACACACACACACACACACACACACACACACACACACACACACACACACACACACACACACACACACACACACACACACACACACACACACACACACACACACACACACACACACACACACACACACACACACACACACACACACACACACACACACACACACACACACACACACACACACACACACACACACACACACACACACACACACACACACACACACACACACACACCTTCTCATAGAGCACTTTAACATGCCGACTGAATCACAGGGTCAGTACATTCATGTGGATTTTTTACCAAGTATCTTTTCTTTTATTGTCCATGTAATTCATGTGGATTTGTTATTTTATCATCCTGTTTGTGATGTATGTGTATGTTGTGTGCAATGTCTTTTAAGCGCCCATATTCTGCTCTTTTTTAGGTTCATAATTGTATTTTAAGGTTGTACCAGAATAAGTTTACATGGTTTAATTATCAAAAAACACCATATTTTAGTTGTACTGCACAGCTCTCTCTCTCTCACTGCTGCAGCTCCTCTTTTCACCTGGTCTCTGTTTTAGCTACAGAGTGAGACCTCTTTTCTTCTTCTTCTTCTGTACTATCTTTGATTGCACTCGCACATGCTCAGTAGCTCAGATGTAGAGCATGTCAGCTAGCTAACTCTAGAGACAGTAAAAGAAAGGCTGTTTCTCCAACTTTGGTCAGTTCCAAGGCAGGATCAGCTGGGAGACTTCTTAACCAGGGAGCACATGGAAGTAGTTCTTTTGGAGATTATGGTGAACTTGTGTGTGTTGTAGCAGTGCTTTGCTATTGAGAATGAGGTAGCATGCTAACACTAACGCTACGAGCTAACGGTTATGGTTAGCCAGCTCATTTCGGACACAGTCCGAGCCAATTTTACTACTTTGAGATCACCAGGAGACTGAAGGCAGGACTCATTCAGAAACCAGATCTCCTCAGAACACCATGGATGGATGTATTTCAGAGTTTGTATGTGTGTGGAAGCACCAGAGACACAAAAGAACACCCCAAATCCCAGAAAAAGTGATTTTTTTCATAATATGGGCACTTTAAAGTGTAAAGTGCAGGTTTCCCACCACAACCAATTGTTGTGTAGATAAAGTGCTCAATATGTATATATTTAAACATTTCTCTCTTAAAATGTATTAAAATAACAGAATTTTGGTATAAAGAACATACAAAACAATGGTGGGCGGTTCTTGTCTTTATGTGTAATAAGCACATTGCATTATCGACACTTAAGATGGCTGCGGGTATGTGCTGAGGGGGGACTGAGGGGGTGCTGAGGGGAGTGCTGAGGGGGGAGTGCTGAGGGGAGTGCTGAGGGGAAGTGCTGAGGGGAGTGCTGAGGGGAGTGCTGAGGGGAAGTGCTGAGGGGAGTGCTGAGGGGAAGTGCTGAGGGAAGTGCTGAGGGGAGGCTGAGGGAAGTGCTGAGGGGGGAGTGCTGAGGGGAGTGCTGAGGGGGGCTGAGGGGAGTGCTGAGGGGGAGTGCTGAGGGGAAGGCTGAGGGGGTGCTGAGTGTTGAGGGGAAGTGCTGAGGGGAAGTGCTGAGTGCTGAGGGGAAGTGCTGAGGGGGAGGGGAGTGCTGAGGGGAAGTGCTGAGGGGAGTGCTGAGGGGGGCTGAGGGGAGTGCTGAGGGGAGTGCTGAGGGGAGTGCTGAGGGGAAGTGCTGAGGGGAGTGCTGAGGGGAGTGCTGAGGGGAAGTGCTGAGGGAAGTGCTGAGGGGAGTGCTGAGGGGAAGTGCTGAGGGGGAGTGCTGAGGGGGAGTGCTGAGGGGAGTGCTGAGGGGGAGTGCTGAGGGGAGTGCTGAGGGCTGCTGGGGAGTGCTGAGGGGAGGGTGCTGAGGGGAGTGCTGAGGGGAGTGCTGAGGGGAAGTGCTGAGGGGAGTGTGAGGAAGTGCTGAGGGGGAGTGCTGAGGGGAGTGCTGAGGGGGAAGTGCTGAGGGAAGTGCTGAAGTGCTGAGGGGGAGTGCTGAGGGGAAGTGAAAGAGATGTTGAACCACTACTGTAACGCAGCCCAGGCTCATGAGAGAAGGAAAGGAGAGAGTTCAGTCAGTTGAGACTCCATTTCTAGTGGAGAGAAGAGAGCAGGAGGAGGACACTGAAGGCTGAGGCAGGCTGAGTGTTAATCCAACATTTATTATCTTACTGTTAGCTTTCAGCTCTGACTTCATGTAGGGCCTTATGGAATCTGTCTTATAGCTTTTTAAATTCTCTATTTCATGATTCCCTCCATGACAACTGACTGAGTGCTGGCTGGTTTTATATCCTACTGTATACTCTGTGTGTGTGTTACTTCCTGATCGTTGCTTCCTGTTTTTGACTCCTGAACAAACTTGATTTCTTTTAAATGTTGTGAGCTCACAGTCAGTGTTCCTGTTTGACCTCTCAGACTGACTTCAGATCAGAAGATGAGTGGTTTGGAGGAAGAGGAGGATGGAGCAGAGTCTGTAGTATCTGGCTGTCTGTCTATGAAGAGTGACTGGTCTACAGATCGTCCCCTAAACTTCAGTAATGAACCTGGACCCTCAGACACAAAGTAAGACCACTGATACTAACTCATTTTATGAATCAGTTGCCAATGTCACGTTGTTGTTGTTACACATTCACACATTTGTTCATCTTCCTCTTTGTATCTGTGACAGCTGTCAGTGACCCAGAAAAACTCTCTAATCTAATCTAAGAGGACTAATACACACTTTAAATCCTCCTAATTATTGACAGTAGCAGCAGGTTGTGTGTTTAGAGCTTCATAAAGGCTAAAAAAAGAGCATGTATCAAAGATTGAAGCAATATGAATAAAAAGCTGTTGGTGTTTGCAGAGTTGAGGACAACAGACAGAGAGCAGAGTCTGTAGTATCTGGCTGTCTGTCTATGAAGAGTGATCGGTCCAAAGGAGAACCTCCATTCTTCAGTAATGAACCTGGACCCTCAGACACAAAGTAAGAGACTGTTTTACTGTCAGCTGACCTGATGAAGATGAAGACTAAATGTTCTGATGAAAGATTAATATTCATGATGCAGAACTATTAGTTCAGATACTGTTTCTAACTCAGATGGATCTCTTCTGGCTTTTAAAGCTGAATGTTGAAGTTACTGTAAAGAGTTTTTTTAACTATTTAAAATCTCAAAATATTCGTCAAATGTATTTATTTAAAAAACAAAAAAAAAAAAGATGCTGAAAAAAACAGCAAAAAATAATCAGTAAAAAATCTAAAAACGCAACTTTGTCCATCCTATTTAAGCATGTGTCACCCAAGATACTGTAATACATATTTCCATAGTACAGCATTTTCTTCAGACCACAGGTTACAAAGTCTAGGGATGATAATCAACTGTTAAAAAGACTGAATTTGAGTACAAGCCGACAATACTAGCTAGCTGCTACTGCTAAGTTTAGTTCAACATTAGTCTCGCTTTGCCAGACCATCTACTTAATGAAAATGTAGCTACAGCTTATCCATATTAAGCGTCACGTTACACAATACACTTACATTCAAATATGCGCTAATATTGTAGAAACACAACAACCGTCTCGTTATACTTCTAATTATTGTAAAAACCGCTAGCTTGATTTTATGCTGACTCACTTGAGGCTAGGCTAACGTTAGCTAACATTACCTTAACTACATATTAACAATACAGAAATACACCTAAACACAAACATACCTCGTAACTGTTAGGCTGCTTAACACATAGGAGGGGGCAAGTCTCTACTTTATCATTGTCCTCTTTTGCGTTATTATCAGGTTTTATAAAAAGTCCGAGAGCTCAGGCCATAACGCTAACGCTAACGCTTCCTATTTGCCTCCTCCTCTCCGTCATCTTCACTGTCGGCGCGTCAATCAATCATGACGTTCGGGATGCTAAATAATACTCATAACGTTAACGTTATATAGTTAATTCCGTGTAAGGAGTAATGTGTGTTTACAGTTAGGAACCAAAATAGCAATATAGAGATTTACTAGCTAACGTTAAAGGAGAGGCATTTAGCTAGCTAGCTACAACATAAGTTTTAAACTCTTGAGCCAACGGCTAATTGTTAACGTTAATGTCCTTATAGCTCGCTGGCTAAAGGGAACTAACGCTGTGGTTAACCATACAGAGAGCTAAGTTAATGCTAACATGTCTTTCAGTTCACACTATCATTACAATTGTCTGGCTATAATAACCTATTTTTATTGTTTTACCGTCTGAAACTGATCACTTACCCGGCAGCTATGGTCGTTGGACGCCCTGGCGCCTTCTGTCCAGAAATGGCGGAAGAACGAGCCTCGCTTTCATTTAACCCATCGTGTTGGGTCACAATCTTTGACCCAACGTTGGGTCAAATCTACCCAACCTATAACCCAACAGCCTTAACCCAGCAATTGGGTTATTAAAATAACCCAGCGTTTTTTTTAGGGACTATAGGAGGGGTAAGGGAGGGACCATAGGGACTATAGGAGGGTAAGGGAGGGACCATAGGGACTATAGGAGGTGTAAGGGAGGGACCATAGGGACTATAGGAGGTGTAAGGGAGGGACCATAGGGACCATAGGGACTATAGGAGGGGTAAGGGAGGGACCATAGGGACTATAGGAGGGTAAGGGAGGGACCATAGGGACTATAGGAGGTGTAAGGGAGGGACCATAGGGACTATAGGAGGGTAGGGGAGGGAGGGACCATAGGGGGACTAGGGATAGGAGGGGTAAGGGACCATAGGGACTATAGGAGGGGTAAGGGAGGGACCATAGGGACTATAGGAGGGGTAAGGGAGGGACCATAGGGACTATAGGAGGGGTAAGGGAGGGACCATAGGGACTATAGGAGGACCATAGGGTAAGGGAGGGACCATAGGGACTATAGGAGGGTAAGGGAGGGACCATAGGGACTATAGGAGGGGTAAGGGAGGGACCATAGGGACTATAGGAGGGGTAAGGGAGGGACCATAGGGACTATAGGAGGGTAAGGGAGGGACCATAGGGACTATAGGAGGGGTAAGGGAGGGACCATAGGGACTATAGGAGGGTAAGGGAGGGACCATAGGGACTATAGGAGGGGAGGGAGGGACCATAGGGACTATAGGAGGGTAAGGGAGGGACCATAGGGACTATAGGAGGGGTAAGGGAGGGACCATAGGGACTATAGGAGGGGTAAGGGAGGGACCATAGGGACTATAGGAGGGGTAAGGGAGGGACCATAGGGACTATAGGAGGGGTAAGGGAGGGACCATAGGGACTATAGGAGGGGTAAGGGAGGGACCATAGGGACTATAGGGAGGGGGGTAAGGGAGGGACCATAGGGACTATAGGAGGGGTAAGGGAGGGACCATAGGGACTATAGGGGGGTAAGGAGGGACCATAGGGACTATAGGGGACCATAGGGACTATAGGAGGGGTAAGGGAGGGACCATAGGGACCATAGGGGGATAGGGACTATAGGAGGGGTAAGGGAGGGACCATAGGGACTATAAGGGAGGGACCATAGGGACTATAGGAGGGGTAAGGGAGGGACCATAGGGACTATAGGAGGGGTAAGGGGGGAGGGACTATAGGAGGGACTAGGGAGGGACCATAGGGACTATAGGAGGAGGGACCATAGGGACTATAGGAGGGACCAGGGGAGGGACCATAGGGACTATAGGAGGGTAAGGGAGGGACCAGGGACATAGGGACTATAGGAGGGGTAAGGGAGGGACCATAGGGACTATAGGAGGGGTAAGGGAGGGACCATAGGGACTATAGGAGGGGTAAGGGAGGGACCATAGGGACTATAGGAGGGGTAAGGGAGGGACCATAGGGACTATAGGAGGGGTAAGGGGAGGGAGGGACTATAGGAGGGTAAGGGAGGGCCATAGGGACTATAGGAGGGGTAAGGGAGGGGCCATAGGGACTATAGGAGGGGTAAGGGAGGGACCATAGGGACTATAGGAGGGGTAAGGGAGGGACCATAGTGACTATTTTTTTACAGTGTGTTCAGGGGACAGGCAGCTAGCAGATAGTAAGGAGATGTTTTTTACAGTGTGTTCAGGGGACAGGCAGCTAGCAGATAGTGAGGAGATGTTTTTTACAGTGTGTTCAGGGGACAGGCAGCTAGCAGATAGTGAGGAGATGTTTTTTACAGTGTGTTCAGGGGACAGGCAGCTAGCAGATAGTGAGGAGATGTTTTTACAGTGTGTTCAGGGGACAGGCAGCTAGCAGATAGTGAGGAGATGTTTTTTACAGTGTGTTCAGGGGACAGGCAGCTAGCAGATAGAGGAGATGTTTTTTACAGTGTGTTCAGGGGACAGGCAGCTAGCAGATAGAGAGGAGATGTTTTTTACAGTGTGTTCAGGGGACAGACAGCTAGCAGATAGAGGAGATGTTTTTACAGTGTGTTCAGGGGACAGGCAGCTAGCAGATAGAGGAGATGTTTTTACAGTGTGTTCAGGGGACAGGCAGCTAGCAGATAGAGGAGATGTTTTTACAGTGTGTTCAGGGGACAGACAGCTAGCAGATAGAGAGGAGATGTTTTTACAGTGTGTTCAGGGGACAGGCAGCTAGCAGATAGAGGAGATGTTTTTTACAGTGTGTTCAGGGGACAGGCAGCTAGCAGATAGAGAGGAGATGTTTTTTACAGTGTGTTCAGGGGACAGGCAGCTAGCAGATAGAGGAGATGTTTTTTACAGTGTGTTCAGGGGACAGGCAGCTAGCAGATAGAGGAGATGTTTTTTACAGTGTGTTCAGGGGACAGGCAGCTAGCAGATAGTGAGGAGATGTTTTTACAGTGTGTTCAGGGGACAGACAGCTAGCAGATAGTGAGGAGATGTTTTTACAGTGTGTTCAGGGGACAGGCAGCTAGCAGATAGTGAGGAGATGTTTTTTACAGTGTGTTCAGGGGACAGGCAGCTAGCAGATAGTGAGGAGATGTTTTTTACAGTGTGTTCAGGGGAAAGACAGCTAGCAGATAGTGAGGAGATGTTTTTTACAGTGTGTTCAGGGGACAGGCAGCTAGCAGATAGTAAGGAAGTTTTCTGTATGTAACGAAAAGTAGTTCAAACTAATATCATTCATATGTAATGCAATCATATCTGACAGATATTGTAAAGCTTCATTATTAAACACTTCACTGAAATTATGTATATGAATTTATTTGAATTTTTATTGAATTACATTTCTGCTTCCTTTAATTCAAGTTGTAATTCTAGATCCTGTTGATGACATTCATTTAACTTCAATTAAAATTGGAATTTAGGAGTCATTCTCAATTCAATTCTGAATTGTGGACAAGCCTCACACACACACACACACACACACACACACACACACACACCACACACACACACACACACACACACACACACACACACACACACACACACACACACACACACACACACACACACACACACACACACACACACACACACACACACACACACACACACACACACACACACACACACACACACACACACACACACACACACACACACACACACACACACACACACACACACACACACACACACACACACACACACACACACACCACACACACACACACACACACACACACACACACACACACACACACACACACACACACACACACACACACACACACACACACACACACACACACACACACACACACACACACACACACACACACACACACACACACACACACACACACACACACACACACACACACACACACACACACACACACACACACACACACACACACACACACACACACACACACACACACACACACACACACACACACACACACACACACACACACACACACACACACACACACACACACACACACACACACACACACACACACACACACACACACACACACACACACACATACACACACACACACACACACACATACACACACACACACACACACACACACACACACACACACACACACACACACACACACACACACACACACACACACACACACACACACACACACACACACACACACACACACACACACACACACACACACACACACACACACACACACACACACACACACACACACCTTCTCATAGAGCACTTTAACATGCCGACTGAATCACAGGGTCAGTACATTCATGTGGATTTTTTACCAAGTATCTTTTCTTTTATTGTCCATGTAATTCATGTGGATTTGTTATTTTATCATCCTGTTTGTGATGTATGTGTATGTTGTGTGCAATGTCTTTTAAGCGCCCATATTCTGCTCTTTTTTAGGTTCATAATTGTATTTTAAGGTTGTACCAGAATAAGTTTACATGGTTTAATTATCAAAAACACCATATTTTAGTTGTACTGCACAGCTCTCTCTCTCTCTCACTGCTGCAGCTCCTCTTTTCACCTGGTCTCTGTTTTAGCTACAGAGTGAGACCTCTTTTCTTCTTCTTCTTCTGTACTATCTTTGATTGCACTCGCACATGCTCAGTAGCTCAGATGTAGATCATGTCAGCTAGCTAACTCTAGAGACAGTAAAAGAAAGGCTGTTTCTCCAACTTTGGTCAGTTCCAAGGCAGGATCAGCTGGGAGACTTCTTAACCAGGGAGCACATGGAAGTAGTTCTTTTGGAGATGATGGTGAACTTGTGTGTGTTGTAGCAGTGCTTTGCTATTGAGAATGAGGTAGCATGCTAACACTAACGCTACGAGCTAACGGTTATGGTTAGCCAGCTCATTTCGGACACAGTCCGAGCCAATTTTACTCGCAGATCACCAGGAGACTGAAGGCAGGACTCATTCAGAAACCAGATCTCACTCAGAACACCATGGATGGATGTATTTCAGAGTTTGTATGTGTGTGGAAGCACCAGAGACACAAAAGAACACCCCAAATCCCAGAAAAAGTGATTTTTTCATAATATGGGCACTTTAAAGTGTAAAGTGCAGGTTTCCCACCACAACCAATTGTTGTGTAGATAAAGTGCTCAATATGTATATATTTAAACATTTCTCTCTTAAAATGTATTAAAATAACAGAATTTTGGTATAAAGAACATACAAAACAATGGTGGGCGGTTCTTGTCTTTATGTGTAATAAGCACATTGCATTATCGACACTTAAGATGGCTGCGGGTATGTGCTGAGGGGGAGTGCTGAGGGGGAGTGCTGAGGGGAGTGCTGAGGGGAGGGGGAGTGCTGAGGGGGAGTGCTGAGGGGGAGTGCTGAGGGGGGAGTGCTGAGGGAAGTGCTGGGGGGTTGAGGGGTGCTGAGGGGGGAGTGCTGAGGGGAGTGTTGAGGCTGAGGGGGGGAGTGCTGAGGGGAAGTGCTGAGGGGAAGTGCTGAGGGGAGTGCTGAGGGAAGTGCTGAGGGGAAGTGTTGAGGGGAAGTGCTGAGGGGGAGTGCTGAGGGGGAGTGCTGAGGGGGAGTGCTGAGGGGAAGTGCTGAGGGGGAGTGCTGAGGGAAGTGCTGAGGCTGAGGGGGAGTGCTGAGGGGGAGTGCTGAGGGGAGTGAAAGAGATGTTGAACCACTACTGTAACGCAGCCCAGGCTCATGAGAGAAGGAAAGGAGAGAGTTCAGTCAGTTGAGACTCCATTTCTAGTGGAGAGAAGAGAGCAGGAGGAGGACACTGAAGGCTGAGGCAGGCTGAGTGTTAATCCAACATTTATTATCTTACTGTTAGCTTTCAGCTCTGACTTCATGTAGGGCCTTATGGAATCTGTCTTATAGCTTTTTAAATTCTCTATTTCATGATTCCCTCCATGACAACTGACTGAGTGCTGGCTGGTTTTATATCCTACTGTATACTCTGTGTGTGTGTTACTTCCTGATCGTTGCTTCCTGTTTTTGACTCCTGAACAAACTTGATTTCTTTTAAATGTTGTGAGCTCACAGTCAGTGTTCCTGTTTGACCTCTCAGACTGACTTCAGATCAGAAGATGAGTGGTTTGGAGGAAGAGGAGGATGGAGCAGAGTCTGTAGTATCTGGCTGTCTGTCTATGAGGAGTGATCGGTCCAAACATCGTCCTCCAGCCTTCAGTAATGAACCTGGACCCTCAGACACAAAGTAAGACCACTGATACTAACTCATTTTATGAATCAGTTGCCAATGCCACGTTGTTGTTGTTACACATTCACACATTTGTTCATCTTCCTCTTTGTATCTGTGACAGCTGTCAGTGACCCAGAAAAACTCTCTAATCTAATCTAAGAGGACTAATACACACTTTAAATCCTCCTAATTATTGACAGTAGCAGCAGGTTGTGTGTTTAGAGCTTCATAAAGGGCTAAAAAAAGAGCATTTATCAAAGATTGAAGCAATATGAATAAAAAGCTGTTGGTGTTTGCAGAGTTGAGGACAACAGACAGAGAGCAGAGTCTGTAGTATCTGGCTGTCTGTCTATGAAGAGTGATCGGTCCAAACATCATCCTCCATACTTCAGTAATGAACCTGGACCCTCAGACACAAAGTAAGAGACTGTTTTACTGTCAGCTGACCTGATGAAGATGAAGACTAAATGTTCTGATGAAAGATTAATATTCATGATGCAGAACTATTAGTTCAGATACTGTTTCTAACTCAGATGGATCTCTTCTGGCTTTTAAAGCTGAAGGTTGAAGTTACTGTAAAGAGTTTTTTTAACTATTTAAAATCTCAAAATATTCGTCAAATGTATTTATTTTCTCAAAATAAAACAACAGCCTCTATCATTTTAGTGATGAAGAAATGTTTTCACAGAGAGAGGAAGAGGAGTGATGTTTCTGAGGAGGAGCAGCCGTCCAGATCCAGAACCAGAGCTGGACTGCAGACAGCCAATCAGAGCAGCTCTGACCAAAGTAAGTCTGTCCATCTGTCTGCTGATGTCTTCATGTCTGAACACACCACTGGTTGTTGTAATACTGAGACATGTGTTGAGTCAGACAGCACAGACTAGGGCTGCACAACATATCATTTATTATCGTTGATTAGTGTTAACTAATGCAATACACACATCAAGAAAGATGCTCAGATTTTATTGTGTTAATTACAAGGATAATTTAAGTAACTTCAAAATTAAATTGTCATTCTTTTTTTGTCTTTTATATTCATTTCAATTTTTTTAATAAAAGAAAGTTGGAAATCATTTCCTTTCATTTGTTTTTAACTCAACAAGCGTTGTTGTATTTTAGCAGAATCCTGAAAGCAGCAGAACTGAGAACACTTCATGTTTGTGTGATTATGATTATATATATATATATATATATATATTCAACAAAGTTATAGCATAACATGTATTTTCCTTATATATCATGCTGCACTAGTGAAGACATTTAACATGAATATTGTTACAGTTTACGTCCATCTGAAATTTAACTGGATTGTTTTCATATTGGTAATAAAAATAATCATCAGATTGTCATCTTTTCTCTTTCTTGTTCTGTCTCTCACCTTTGTCCTTTTTTTAGTGAATGTTGGTCATCAGAAACATAAGATCAGGCTGAAGGGGACATTTGAACGTGTGACTGAAGGAGCTGAAACAGGAAGTAGAACCCTCCTCAACAGGATCTACACTCTCCTCTACCTCATAGAGGGACAGAGTGAAGAGGTTAATACCCAACATGAGGTGAGGCAGCTCGAGACAGCTTCCAAGAAGAAGACCCTCCATGACTCTCCAATCAAGTGCTGTGACATCTTTAAAGCCTCACCTGGCCAACAGAAACACATCAGAGTGGTTCTGACGAGCGGCGTCGCTGGCGTTGGAAAAACCTTCTCAGTGCAGAAGTTCTGTCTGGACTGGGCCGAGGGTTTGGAGAACCAAGATATCAGTCTGGTGATTCCTCTTTCCTTCAGGGAGCTGAACTTGATCAGAGATGAGCAGTACAGTCTTCTGGAGCTGCTCCGTGTTTTCCATCCAACATTACAGGAGGTCCCAGCAGAGCAGCTCGCTGGCTCTAAACTTCTCTTCATCTTTGATGGCCTGGATGAAAGCAGACTTTACCTGGATTTCAACAACAATGAGGCTGTTTCTGATGTCACACAGAAGTCATCAGTCAACGTGCTGTTGACAAACCTCATCCAGGGGAAGCTGCTTCCCTCGGCTCGCCTGGATAACTTCCCGACCTGCAGCAGCCAATCAGATCCCTCCTGCGTGTGTTGACAGGGTAACAGAAGTACAAGGCTTCACTGATGCCCAGAAGGAGGAGTACTTCAGGAAGAGAGTCAGTGATGAAGAGCTGTCCAGCAGAATCATCTCCCACATCAAGACCTCCAGGAGCCTCCACATCATGTGTCTGATCCCAGTCTTCTGCTGGATCACTGCTACAGTTCTGGACCACATGTTGACTACAGACCAGAGAGGAGAGCTGCCCAAGACCCTGACTGACATGTACTCACACTTCCTGCTGGTTCAGACAAAGAGGAAGAAGCTCAAGTATGCTGAGGGACATGAGACGAGTCCACAGGAGCTGACGGAGGCTGACAGGGAAGTTCTTCTGAAGCTGGGGAGGCTGGCGTTTGAAGAGCTGGAGAAAGGAAACATCATGTTCTACCAAGAAGACCTGGAGCGCTGTGGTCTGGATGTCACAGAGGCCTCGCTGTACTCAGGAGTTTGTTCAGAGATCTTCAAAAGAGAGAGTGTGATCTTCCAGAAAACAGTCTACTGCTTCGTTCATCTGAGTGTTCAGGAGTTTCTGGCTGCAGTCTACCTGTTCCACTGTTACACCAACGGGAACACACAGGTACTGGAGGACTTCCTGGGTAGAAGATGATGATGGTGATGATGATGGGTCAATGATCATTACCCATCCCTGGATGTCTTCCTGAAGAGAGCCATGAAGAAATCCCTTGAAAGTAAAAATGGCCACTTGGACCTGTTTGTCCGCTTCCTTCATGGCCTCTCTCTGGAGTCCAACCAGAGACTCTTAGGAGGCCTGCTGGGTCAGACAGACAACAGTCCACAAATCATCCAGAGAGCCATCTACAACCTGAAGAAGATTAACAGTAAAAAGATCTCTCCTGACAGAAGCATCAACATCTTCCACTGTCTGACGGAGATGAAGGACCACTCAGTCCATCAGGAGATCCAAGAGTTCCTGAAGTCAGAGAACAGATCAGAGAAGGAACTCTCTGAGATCCACTGCTCAGCTCTGGCCTACATGCTGCAGATGTCAGAGGAGGTTCTGGATGAGTTGGACCTGGAGAAGTACAACACATCAGAGGAGGGACGACGGAGACTGATTCCAGCTGTGAGGAACTGCAGAAAGGCTCGGTAAGTCCAGATGTGATTATCATTTTAAATCAGTGTGAAGCTGAGACCATCAGTATTAGAGTAAACATACAGACTTTACACACATGAACAATATACAACTTACACACTATAAAAGATAAACCAGCTTATTGTAAATAATTCTACATGTTACTCTGCAAATGTCTTTGTTGTCTCAAACGCTGTGAGAATGAGACGATGATGATCTTTGTGTTTGTATCTAAAGTATCTTCTGTCATCATTTAATCACAACAGACAGCCTTTTTACAGTGTATACAGAGTCAGCAGTGTGTTTCTATAATGGGTCTATTTTATATACAAACAGACATTTATTATTTGTGATCTGCTGAACTAACATCACATGAAGTTTAAGCTTTTTCATAATAACTTTCAGTAAGTTATTTTTATCATATTTTTATGAGCAGATTCTGAACTATTTCATTTTAGGGAAGTTCATTTTCACATTTCATAACAATATCTATCAGGGCTGGTTTAAATAATAGATTTTTCTGATTTAAATAGATTTTCATTTGAATGATCCAATATGGATAGATAAAATCCAGAATGGGTTTCTGTCTGTATAATATATGAAACTAAAAGATCTAAGGAATCCATCGGTATCAACTCTGTCATGCTAGCTGTCAGAAAGTTTAGATAACGCTCCAAAGATACATTACAAGAAAGGAAGTTTTTTATCATCATCAAGGTTTCTTCCTAAAAGGAGTTTTTCCTCAAAGAGAGAGATACAGACGAGTGAGACGGAGAGAAAGGGAGAGAAACAGACGAGTGAGACGGAGAAGGGACGAGAGAGTGAGAAAGGGAGAGACACAGACGAGTGAGACGGAGAAAGGGAGAGAAACAGACGAAAGTGAGACGGAGAAAGGGAGAGAGTGAGGAGAAAGGGAGAGATACAGACGAGTGAGACGGAGAAAGGGAGAGATACGGAGAAAGGGAGAGATACAGACGAGTGAGACGGAGAAAGGGAGAGATACAGACGAGTGAGACGGAGAAAGGGAGAGATACAGACGAGTGAGACGGAGAAAGGGAGAGATACAGACGAGTGAGACGGAGAAAGGGAGAGAGAGAAACAGACGGAGTGAGGAGAGAGAAAGGGAGAGAGAACAGACGAGTGAGACGGAGAAAGGGAGAGAAACAGACGAGTGAGACGGAGAAAGGGAGAGAAACAGACGAGTGAGACGGAGAAAGGGAGAGATACAGACGAGAGAGGGGAGAGAAAGGGAGAGAAACAGAAGAGTGAGACGGAGAAAGGGAGAAACAGAAAGGGAGAGAAACAGACGAGTGAGACGGAGAAAGGGAGAGATACAGACGAGTGAGGAAGAAAAAGAGTAACAGTTAGAGAAAATAAGGAACAAATGTCACTCTCCAAAGAAAGAAAAGTGGACAGTGAAAACAGAGCCTTTAATCCAGAATGGACAGACTCCTTTCTGTTCATACTTCCCAATGGGAGCACTAAACCAGTGTGTCTCATATGTGCAGAAACTGTGGCTCTTATTAAAGGTGCCAATGTGAAACGCCATTATGAGACAAAACATAAAGGTTTTGAACAAACATAACCACTCAAATCTGAATTGAGATCACAGAAACTAAGTAGTCTCAGAGCCCAATATGACCAGTCCACCAGGATCCTGAGCCACACATCCACTGCCCAGCAACCTGGTCCTCAGTGTTCCCTCAGAGTTTCTTGGATTTTGGGTAAACACAAAAAGCCATTTACAGATGGAGGGGTTGTCAAAGAATGCATGAGTGCAGTAGCTGAAACACTACTTGAGGGAAAAGAAAAAAATGAGCTTTGTGATAAAATAAAGTAAATTCCCATGTCAGCATCATCTGCCACAAAGAAAAGTGAAATATGAAGTCAGGATGTGCTAACCCAGCTAGATGAAGCCATGCATAAGGCCCCATGTGTAGGCTTAGCTGTGGATGAGTCCACTGACATATGGGACAATGCTCAGCTGTTAGAGTATGCCAGGTTTTTCAACACAGACCAGAAAACATCCTGTGAAGACTTGGTAGGTGTCACTCTCCTTCAGACCAGTACAAGAGGAGAGGATATCTACCTGGCCATTAAGGAGATGGTAACAAAAAGAGGAATAGAGCCAAAACAAGTGGTTTCAATAACCACAGATGGAGCCCCTTCTATGATAGGGAAAGAAAAAGGAGCTGTAGCAAGACTGAAAGGGGACAATCCTGAGCTTTTATCTTACCATTGCATCATTCCTCAATCTGTCCTCTGTGCCTCCCTGTCAGATGAGCATGCTGAGGTGATGAATACAATGATGAAAATGATAAGTTTTCTCAGGGCATCCTCTTCCTACCAGCGTCGCATGCTTAGGGAATTCCTCAGAGAAGTTGATGCCAATGCTGATGACCTTTTGCTGCACAACAATGTGAGATGGCTCAGCAAAGGCAGGGTGCTAGAGCGCTTTTGGTCCATCAGGAGGGAATTAGCATCTTTTTTGGCAGAGCTAAGCAGTCAGAAGGCAACATAGTTTTCTCTCTTTTTAGAAAATGAGAAATGGATGGATAATGTGACCTTTTTGGTTGATATCACATCCTATCTGAATGAACTGAATTTGAGGCTACAGGGCAAGGACAATTCTATTTGTGAACTGATGACAGCTGTTCGCTCCTTTCAGAGGAAACTTGAAGTGTTCAAGGAAGACCTGCAGGGAGACTGTGGACACTTCCCAGCAGTGCAGGAACAGGTTCAGGGACAGAGAGATTTGTCTTCTTTTGTTGATTTTATTGATAAGCTGATTGTAAACTTCAGCAACCATTTTGACAGCTTCAGCTTTGGAGAGCAGCTCACATGTTCATTCAGAACCCATTTCTGATCACAGATGTCAGGGGCTTCTCAGAGGAAGTCACACAGCCCTTTAAATGGGTAAATGCTGGGTCTCTCCAGATGCAATTGGTTGATCTTCAAGCAGATGTGGCCCTGAAAGAGCAGTTTGAAAGAACTGACCCTTCCACTTTCTGGCTCCAAATGGTCCCTGAGACTGCCTTCCCAGGTCTGAGGAAAGTAGCCCTATACATCTTGACCATGTTTGGCTCCACATACAACTGCGAGGCAGCTTTCTCCACAATGAACATAATTAAAACTAAATATCGTTCCAGGCTCACCAATGAGCACTTTCACATGTGTATGAGAATGGCCCTGACTCCATTCAAGCCCAGGTTTAAAATCCTGGCAAGCTCAATTCTCTCACTGAGCAAAAACATGGTGGAGTGAGATATGAGGGGAAGAAAGTGATACTCTAAAACTCTACAATTGTTAAGATCTGCTGAGATTTATTATTTGTAAAAAATTGGTTGAGTCAAGAGACAGAAAAGGGAAATTCAAACTTTTCCTCCCTTTAGATTATTTTTCTGAAGTTAAGCACTTTTTTTTTAAAAATGCACAATTTTCACATTTTATTTATTTTCTCTCATTTTGAAATGCAGCTCTAGTTTTATTTAGTTAATGGGAGAACATTTACATATCTACAGTCATACATATATGTTCAGTTCTATGTTATGTGACAATAAATATTGTCAACAAGTTTTTGAATTGTACTGAATTAATTTGATTTGACGGTCAGTTATTGATTACATTCAGATGTTCATACAACTACTAGGCTACTTAAATATATATAACACTAAATTGTTAGACATTATGATCTTCTGGACCTTTGCTTCAAAACATTTTCTCTAACTGGACCTTTATAAAATTTAGTTGAATATCCCCTGCACTGAGTGCTTGCTCTTGGGGTAATTAATGGAATTGTTGGGTCCTTGTATATTATATGAGTGTGGTCTAGACCTACTCTATCTTTGTCTAACTGTCCTGACATAACTCTTGTTATGATTTGATACTATAAATAAAATTGATTTGAATTGAATAAAAAATACATTAAAGGTTAACTACAGTTTTTTCAACCTTGCCCCTGTTTGCCCATGCATTTGTGTCTAATAGACTAATATGACCAAAGATCTTTGAATTTGGTCCAGTATTTAGGGAGATCACAATGACGAGCCGGTGTGAACCAAGCTACAACGTAACCTAATGGGGCAATTGTGAATCCTTGCTTTTTGTCCAATAAACGTGATTTTTTTTGCTACTGACAGGCTGAGATTGTTGCTAAAAGTGTCCGACAACATTATAGATCTCAGGACTTGACTTCTTGACTGAAGACAGTGGTGTGGAGAGTGAAACACGAGACGAGAAACAGGTGTTCAGGTAGTCTGTTGTTACGGAGTATGATACAGAAATCATAGGCTCCTGTTATCTAAAAGATTTTCAGTGCAATGGCTCAATATTTAAATGATTTTGACAATGTGGAATCACTTTCATTGGACAGAAAATAAGGTTCAACATTGCCCCATTAGGTTACATTGTAGCTTGATTAGCGCCAGCCTGTCATTGCGATCTCGCTCAATACCGGACCAAGGTTGAAAAAGAAACGGTAGTTACCCTTTAATGTAACTGCTTTGGGGTAAATTCTTGATGTAAACATTAAGACTTTAATAGTAGAGATAGAGGCTAGTCCCATCGGAGGGGAAAACATCTCTCTGCTCTGTTGACTTTTAATGTGTGAAGGTTTCCTCCTCTTTGTTCCGTCTGCTAGAAAACAACAGAAACATGTCTTAAAGCTGCTCTGTGGTGATATTCACTACCAAAAGGCTTAATACACCAGAAGTTACGTTTTCATAATCTGCTGAACTTAAAAACTGAGCTTTTTTGAAGAAAAAAGTGGATAAAGACGTGATGAATCAGCGGAGAGAATGGGAAGACTTTAGGATCCCACAGCATCATCACACCAACCTAACGATATGTCCGACATTATGTGTGTTAGCTTAACTTACAGATAGAAGAGGAGAGTTCCCCTCCGGTGGGCGTGGCTTTCAGAGTATGAAACGATGCGCTCTGTCTCTATGCAGCAGGTTAGAGGGAACCTTATACAACTGTATCATCTCTTTCATATCCAAGATAAATTAGTTTTACAACTGAAATATTCTAAATAAACATTGAAATTGTGAATCGGAATCAAATATATCAGGAAATTAGAGGCGATACCCAGCCCTAATATCTATAATCATTGTTTGATGAGAGAGAGAATGTGGGGGGGAGGCAAAAAAAACATCTCCATCCTCGTTAAAAGCGGCAACTTTACATTGTTTAGTTTCCAACAATGAGCATCTTTTGATATGGGACAAGATTTTTAAAGATTGTCCCATTTCTGGTCACCCTAAAATTCAAACTGTCAGAAAACGCCTTTCTTTTACTTTTCAGTAACACTGAAGGCAAGATGGGCAGAGAAAATAGCAGCAGACATTAGCGCCATGGTTCTTTATTGAATGTGTGAATTTATCTCCTGATTTACTGAGACATCAGCTGATCACACAGTCAGCTGCTGGGACGACCTCCAGGTTCGTTCTGCCAGTGAAGGAGAGCTCAGCAGGTTCACCTCAGTGGTGGGATTTTATCTTCCTCAAGTTCAGAGGAGAAGTGAGTTGTAGTTATACTATAGATGCAAGTCTGCAGTCTTAATTTTTTAATACAAAATAAATCCAGAATGGATCTCTGTCTGTATGGCATGGCCATTTTTGAAAGGGGTCCTGTGACCTCTCACCTCAACATATCTGAATCTAACATCAGACCTTTGTGAATGTGCTTTTTGATGAAATGTGATAGTCTGTTTTTTAAGAATAAAAGTTTCAGATTTGATTATTCTTTAAATGTTGTTTATTATCTGTCATCACAGGAGTTTTAACTGTGAACTCTCTGACACTGACTTTGAAGTCGTGGCCTCAGCGCTGAAGTCCAACCCCTCCCATCTGAGAGAGCTGGACCTGAAAAACCTGGAGGGTTCAGCAGTGGAGTGTCTGTGTGCTGGACTGCAGAGTCCGAACTGTAGACTGGAGACTCTGAGGTCAGTTCATGTATTGTGCTCACATACAGTGTATAACTCACTAGGGCTGTTGGAACAAATTCCGAAAGTCAAATATAATTTGAATAGTAAAACTATCAATTCTATTTTAATGCTGAAATTACC
>NC_041333.1:43098952-43156452 GCF_004354835.1 Perca flavescens
ACAAAACAGTTACCTCTGCTAACACAACATTTATCAATGCTACCACCACAGCTAACTATGATAACACAACAGCTAACTCTGCTAACACCACAGCTAACCTTGCTAACACCAAAGCTACCTCTGCTAACACAACATCTACCTCTGCTAACACAACATCTACTTCTGCTAACACAACAGTGACCCCTGCTAACACCATAGCTAACTATGCTAACACAACAGCTACATCTGCTAAAACCACAGCTAGCTCTGATAACACAACAGTTACCCCTGCTAACACCATAGCTAACTATGCTAACACAACAGCTAACTCTGCTAACACCACAGCTAACCTTGCTAACCACCAACAGCTCTGCTAACACAACATCTGCTAACACCACAGCTAACTATGTTAACACAACAGCTACCTCTGCTAACACAACATCTACTTATGCTAACACAACAGTTACCCCTGCTAACACCATAGCTAACTAAGCTAACACAACAGCTACATCTGCTAACACCACAGCTAACTATGCCAACACAACAGCGTCCTCTGCTAACACAACATCTATCTATGCTACCACCACAGCTAACTATGATAACACAACAGCTACCTCTGCTAACACCACAGCTACATCTGATAACACAAAATATACCTATGCTAACACCATATCTAACTATGCTAACAAAACAGCTAACTATGCTAACACAACATCTACCTATGCTAACACCAAAGCTAACTCTGCTAACACCACAGCTACCCCTGCTAACACCACAGTTACCTCTGCTAACACAACAGTTACCTATGCTAACACAACAGCTAACTCTGTTAACACCACAGCTAACTATGCTAACAAAACAGCTACATCTGCTAACACCACAGCTACCTCTGATATCACAACAGTTACCCCTGCTAACGCCATAGCTAACTATGCTAACACAACAGCTTCCTCTGCTAACACCATAGCTAACTATGCTAACACAACACGATATCTAACTATGCTAACACAACAGCTAACTCTGCTTACACCATAGCTAACTATGCTAACACAACAGCTAACTCTGCTAACAAAACAGCTAACTATGCTAACACAACAGCCATGTCTGCTAACACAATATCTACATATGCTAACACAATAGCTAACTATGCTAACACAATAGCTAACTATGCTAACACAACAGCTACCTCTGTTAACACAACATCTACCTATGCTAACACCACAGCTAACTATGTTAACACAACAGCTAACACAACAGCTACCTATGCTACCACCACAGCTAACTATGCTAACACAACAGCTACATCTGCTAACACCACACCTACCTCTGATAACGCAACAGTTACCCCTGCTAACACCATAGCTAACTATGCTAACACAACAGCTACCTCTGCTAACACCATAGCTAACTATGCTAACACAACAGCTACCTATGCTAACACAACAGTTACCCCTGCTAACACCATAGCTAACTATGCTAACACAACAGCTACCTCTGCTAACACAACATCTATCTATGCTACCACCACAGCTAACTATGCTAACACAACAGCTACCTCTGCTAACACAACAGCTAAGTCTGCTAACACAACAGCTACCCCTGCTAACAGCAGAGCTAACTATGCTAACACAACAGCTACCTCTGCTAACACAACTGCTAACCCTTCTAACACCACAGCTACCTCCACAGCTAACTATGCTAACACAACAGCTAACTATGCTAACACAACAGCTACCTCTGCTAACACATCTACCTCTGCTAACACAACAGCTACCTCTGCTAACACAACAGCTACCTCTGCTAACACCACAGCTAAGTCTGCTAAAACCACAGCTAACTATGCTAACACCACATCTACCTCTGCTAACACAATTGCTAACCCTGCTAACAACACAGCTACCTCTACTAACACAACAGATTACACTGTTAACACAACAGCTACCTCTGTATGCGTCATTGTACCCAGCACTTCTGGAGATGTTCCTCCGAATGCGTCTCTGTCCCCAGCACATCTCAAACCAAACTGAGGCCCGTGGGCACGGCTGTGTTGGAGCACAATAGACAGACGGTGGCAGAATGCCCCGACACTTAAATTCAACTAACATGTAGGTTAACAGTGAACAATCAGTGTTGGACCTCCAGTCTGTTGAGATGCCTCTCCAAACGCAGAAACCAAGCGCAATCGCACCATAAAACGTTAAGACACGTTAAGAAAAGACCAGTATTTTGCGGTAATCCAATGACATGAAAACAAGTCATCCACAGCGATCAGTAGATCCACAAACAGAGTCCCGGTGTATCCAGCAAGGCCTATACAAGCATCACATTCACCAGTCAGCTCCAAACAGGTGGACGAGGTGAACTTCGCCGTTTAAACAAAGTGGAATAAAACGTATCAAAGTCCAAATCTACACAAAACGCACATTCAATTAGTAAGCTGACAGCAAATGTATATACATGGCATTCAGGCAACCTTTATTGTAACGTTGGCACGGTAACATGTCCCGACTAGTGCAACAAATTATTGTTTTTTGTGTCCTGCATATTCGTCGACAATGGTCTCAGGTGAGAGGCAGAGCCCTGAAAAAATATTATTTTTACTAAAGCAGTATATGAAACCAGATGTATTACCTATCACCATTTAATTGTTTTGTGTTTTTAAAGTATTTATAAAATATCTGGTTATGTCAGAATTAATTATTCCACTCATTTTTGAAACAATGCAATTACCCGTTTCAGCTACCAGGGGGTCAGTGCTCCCCCTGGCCCCCCGCAAACTCCGTGCATGCTTCTACTACTACTTCTACTACTACTTCTAATACTACTACTACTTACTAACTAACTAACTACAATATTCTGCTGCTATTAATAATCCCTCTGCTGCTTGTACATACAAATTAAAATCCATGTAAAACAAACTAAACCGGAATTAAATGAAAGAGAAGTCAGAAGAAATCTGAGTTGTCCCGTGTGTCCTTCAGTCCTTGAAGAGGCCTTTTTCAAGTTTGGGCAAAGAGCTGAAGTGTGAACCATACATAACTTGACAATTGTTATACTACAGCAATTAAATCCCCTTTGATTAACCTCACCATGACACTAGGACATTACTGCATGGAATAACGTGATTTAACACAAGGCTCAACACCTAGAGACACCTAATACACTACTCAGTGGCGCAAAAAGTGGGTATGCGCTATATGCGGCGCATAGGGGGCGCACCACCATGGGGGCGCCAAAGCGATGGTAAAAAAAAAAATAATATTTACAAATTATTTTTTGGTATTTTCTATATGTAGCTGCTTTTGTGTGTTTCTAAATCATTTCTGCATTTCCTCAATGTTATTATATTACATTGTAGAGGACTAACAGGCTTGAGCCCTATCTCATAAGATTCATCATAGAATGTTGACATACTGTAGAAGAGGGAGTGGGGGGGCACTCCCTACTATGGCCACGCCAAGTAGGGTCTTGGCGTGGCCATAGTAGGATTCGTAAAGTCGCGAATAGTGGCGCCGTGAGCGCTGAGCAAGCAGGTACAGTAGTGAGTTGTCGTCTGTGGAAAAAGATGGATGAAGCAAAACAGCTGTCGGGGGCTAAAAGAAGAAAAAGAAAGAGGGAAAAGGAGATAGCATGTCAAGGGATGCAACAGCAGTTAAATACATGGATGGTGAAAGGCAACAGGTAGGATTTAAAGTGGGACGTTTGTGCTTGGAGGCAAATAAAATGCTAACACTGGGAATGTAGCAGCCAAATATTCATGTTAACAGACTAGCTAGCGTTAGCTAACACTGGGAATGTAGCAGCCAAATATTCATGTTAACAGACTAGCTAGCGTTAGCTAACACTGGGAATGTAGCAGCCAAATATTCATGTTAACAGACTAGCTAGCGTTAGCATTCATGTTAACAGACTAACAGCTAACACTGGGAATGTAGCAGCCAAATATTCATGTTAACAGACTAGCTAGCTAACACTGGGAATTAGCTAACACTGGGAATGTGTAGCAGCCAAATATTCATGTTAACAGACTAGCTAGCGTTAGCTAACACTGGTTAACAGACTAGAATGGGAATGTAGCAGCCAAATATTCATGTTAACAGACTAGCTAGCGTTAGCTAACACTGGGAATGTAGCAGCCAAATATTCATGTTAACAGACTAGCTAGCGTTAGCTAACACTGGGATGTAGCAGCCAAATATTCATGTTAACAGACTAGCTAGCGTTAGCTAACACTGGGAATGTAACAAATATTCATGTTAACAGACTAGCTAGCAGCTAACACTGGGAATGTAGCAAAATATTCATGTTAACAGACTAGCTAGCTAGCGGGAATTAGCTAACACTGGGAATGTAGCAGCCAAATATTCATGTTAACAGACTAGCTAGCGTTAGCTAACACTGGGAATGTAGCAGCCAAATATTCATGTTAACAGACTAGCTAGCGTTAGCTAACACTGGGAATGTAGCAGCCAAATATTCATGTTAACAGACTAGCTAGCGTTAGCTAACACTGGGAATGAATGTAGCAGCCAAATATTCATGTTAACAGACTAGCTAGCTAACACTGGAATGTAGCAGCCAAATATTCACTAGGGAATTAGCTATTCATGTTAACAGACTAGGGAAACACTGGGAATGTAGCAGCCAAATATTCATGTTAACATGTTAACAGAAATATTCTGTTAGCTAGCTAGCTAACACTGGGAATGTATTCATGCAGCCAAATATTCATGTTAACAGACTAGCTAGCAGACTTAGCTAAACACTGGGAATGTAGCAGCCAAATATTCATGTTAACAGACTAGCTAGCGTTAGCTAACACTGGGAATGTAGCAGCCAAATATTCATGTTAACAGACTAGCTAGCGTTAGCTAACACTGGGAATGTAGCAGCCAAATATTCATGTTAACAGACTAAACACTGGGAATGTAGCAGCCAAATATTCATGTTAACAGACTAGCTAGCGTTAGCTAACACTGGGAATGTAGCAGCCAAATGAGGGTTCAACACTGGGAATAGCTTAGAATATGCAAAACCGAGGTTGCTGAGCTGAAAACTGGTAAAATATAGGGTAGCATGTACAATAAATGACAAGAATCAGGAAAACATAACTAATGCAATAACTTTGGTCAGGCTAGGCCTATAGTTACATCTGTTGGGTGACATGGAAGCTGTAATTACAGAGTCACATCTCTCTCTTTTTAAGGTCTGTGCTAAGTGGCTCTCCATATTTGTACTTTTTTAAACCCAAAATGTGAATGTAATTTCAACAGCAGCACAACCTTACTGCATAATAGTTGTCTTATCTAATACCATCACTAGGCTGATTTAAGAATTGAGTTTAGGCTGCTATATTTAACAGTGAGTTCATTTCATTCAGGTGTGAAGATGGTGGACCAGGAAAGACAGGGGAAGGCAACAGGGAGGTCTAACATTAGGTGGAAGTGTAGGGGGAGCCACTTGATACAGAGACAGAGATGGAAAATATAACAATTAGCCTATGTCTGACAGCAGGGACGTAGTAAACAAATCCGAACGCAAATTTAAACATCATCAACGCTCAAATGCCATCAATGATGATTTATTTATTATAATGAAAATACAGTACAAGTAAAAATGGCCATCAATAATGTGATTGTATATGTATAGTATATATACAGTATATATGTACATATACCATATAATTATTTAAATTTTGGTAGGCCTACAGTGGCTGATATACTTTAAAATAAACCTTAATTATTTAAAGCTCATACATGATGATGTCCGGCACACTTATTTATTTGTTTTTTTGTGGGGGGGCCAAAATTGTTGCTGCACACCCCTCTGACACTGGGTAGTTGCGCCTCTGACACTACTGCAGAGACATGAACACACGCTGACTGAAGCATCACTTTCACGCAGTATGACAGGATGCTGCATCACATATAGTCAAAATGAATGGAATTACCAAAGAAACCAAAAGAAACCCACAACAACCGGTCATATTTACTCATACGGTGACCACAAAGCAATCAAAAACACAAACAACACAATCAGCGATCAACAGGCCTCCCCACAAATTCCAGCCAAGCAGCGGGGGGAGGGGGCTTAACACACACGTCACCACGCACACACAAAGGCACAATAGCCTCTGACACTGCTCAAATCTTTAACACCTAAAGCAAGCAGTAATAGCTATAAAATCATTTCACTAAAATGCTGGAAAATACATTAAATTTACCAAAAGCTGCTCATCATGTGAAGAAAAAGTACATCCACCTTAATTTCATGAACTTTACATCTAAAAATGTAAACAAACTTGCAACGTATACAATATATGAAATGAAATTGATAAATATACACTACAGGTCAAAAGTTTTAGAACAACCCAATTTTTCCAGGTTTTTATTGAAATTCATGCAGTTCAATGTCTTACTGTACTCTGAAATGAAAGAATAGAACAAATGAACGATTTAACGATGGCACTCACGCTTCCTCCTCCATATTTGAGAGTTGATGTCACACACTGAGGAACCATCCTTTCGCCTACTCGACAGCTTACAAAAATCCTGCATGATGAACTGAAGATTTCAAATTTTTGTTCATCAGTCCATAGCACCTTCTTCTAGTCTTCAGTAGTCCATTGAAGATGTTTCTTGGCCCAGGCAAGACTCTCTTTCTTATTCTGACATCTTAGCAATGGCTTTCTTGCTGCACCTCAACCTATCAAACCTGCAGCTCCAAGTCTTCTCTTTCCAGTTGAAACTGAGACTTCTTATTCCGACCACTACTAAGCTGTGCTTGAAGCTGTTGTCCTGTGAGCCGCCTATCACGCAAGCTGTTGACTCTCAGAAACTTGTCTTGGCTTTGGGTCTGCCAGACCTCTTCCTGTCAGAGTCTCCCCCAGTTTCTAAGTGCCTTTTGATGGTGAAGAATACTGTACTCACTGACACCTTGACCTTCTTCACAATTTCTCTGTAGGAAAGACCAACATTCTTAAGTGTTATGATGGTCTGTCTCTCTTCCATTGTTAGTTGCCTTTTTCCCGCCATTTTTATAGCAACACACTACTTTCTGCAGTACAATACTGTTCAAATAATGCTCACGAGGGTACAGCAACCTTACTTTTTTTTTAACCTCAGGCAATTCACCACTTACCGTTGTACCATTTCAAGTTATTCATTGGACTTGAACTGATAAAATTTCAATAAAAAACAAAAAAAATTGGGTTGTTCTAGATCTTTTGACCGGTAGTGTGTATTTATTTATTTTACAAATGAATATATAGGACTTTAATTATAAAAATATAACAATCTCTTGGCCAGCAGAGAAGGCCTTGCTGGCCCTGACGGCCCACCTCTGCTCTATAGATCGAGTCATAACAATGAATATTCTGATTAATAGTGGATGGCCTGTGGGTGAAATAACGTATAAATAATGAAGGAAATATAACTGAACATAGCAGAGAGCAGAACAGACTATGTGTGCATTTACACCTTGTTATCATTAGATCAGTGTCTTGTAGAACAAAATGTATGCACAGTGCAAACAGGATTACGGCTGCCGACGCCACTGCCACACAATCATTTATAGAGACCCAACAATTCCCCCAAGAGAAAGCATTTGGTGCAACAGTGGACCTTTCTCTATAGAGAAACATCAACAGTACATCACTCTCACACACACATACAGTATATTGTGTTTGCACCACAGCGACTAGGAAAGAGTGTTTTGAACTTAGAGTCGGTACTCTTCCAGCACAAGAGGAACTTTGTACAATAATTAGTCTAGACGTCAGTGTACGTCTCTGATCGATCACATGAGCCATGCAGCCCCCGCAACTGACATTTTAAAAACCTAGCTAACTAGTCTGCTAAAAGAGTAGATTAATGCTTCATTCACACACTCTTCCCACATCGTAGAAAGCACATTGCTTTGTGCTAAGCTAGGGTAAACCTGTCCTGGACCTTTCTGTCGAGTTGAAACTGATTTGATCACGGAAAAGAGGAAAAAAGGACTTTTCTTAAAACCACGGACAGTTCCTTTAACATTCAGAGATTTGTCCCAACTACATCAATTTTTAACAAAAGGGAGTTATCAGTTTAGTTCCTGGAGATGATCTCCTTTAAAACGTGCTACACAAATATCTCCTTTTTGTTCATCAGTCTGTGTACCTGAGAGTGTCCAGTCTCCAGAGAGGATCCTTCAGTCCCTCTGACAGTAGCTTCACTCCTGAGTCTCCTGGATGATTGTAGCTCAGGTCCAGCTCTCTCAGATGGGAGGGGTTGGAGCTCAGAGCTGAGACCAGAGAAGAACAGCCTTCCTCTGAGATCAGACAGCCTGACAGACTGCAAATACATAGAACAACACACAGGAACCCTCTGTCAACATGTGGAGCTATGTTTGTTTTGTTTGTTTTTTGTCCAGGTACATTTTGGTCCAGATTTAGAATACACATTTAAAATCATCCGTTCTATTTAATTATTTAACAACAAAAGTTAACAATGAAAACTCCTCATGGAAAGTAACTCTGAGTCTAGAAATTTATAAATATATAATTAATAAGTACTGCTGAAGATTATCGAATTAGCCGACACAAAGCTACATGTCAGCTGTTTTATCATCTAAAGTTAATCAGAGTTTAAATGGATATCAGTTGAATGGGTTAACGACTCCTGACCTGAGAGTCTCCAGTCTGCAGTGTGGACTCTTCAGTCCATCAGAGATCAGCTTCCCTCCTGAATCATGCAGGTTGTTGTTACTCAGGTCCAGCTCTCTCA
Organism: Perca flavescens; assembly: GCF_004354835.1. Lineage (NCBI taxonomy): Eukaryota > Metazoa > Chordata > Actinopteri > Perciformes > Percidae > Perca > Perca flavescens. Next base: position 43,107,694 of record NC_041333.1, read on the forward strand.
GACTAGAGGACTGGGAGCTGAGAACTGAGGACAGAGCTCCACAGCTTCTGTCTGACAGGTTACAGGCACTTAGTCTGGAGAGATGACCGGAAACAAGACAGATAATACTTGTGTTTAAATGTTGAGTCTGGACTTTTGGTATATTTAATATATTAAACCCCTTTTCTGTTTAAATCCTTTCTGTTTTATTCTAAACAAGTTGTAGATAACTAATCAAGACTGAATCATGAATCAAACTCACATGATATTAAAACATAAATGATTTCTGGATCCCAGCCACAGTTCATATGTGATTTTTTATGAAGTGATTCTAACTCAGAATGATATACTTTGGAAGCATTCACATTTCTTTATGTTTCCAAAGTATTTTTCAATACTGTATTTTCAAAAATTATTGTTCTTGACCTGACCTGAGATTCTCCAGTCTGCAGTGTGGACTCTTCAGTCCATCAGAGATCAGCTTCCCTCCTGAATCGTGCAGGTTGTTGTTACTCAGGTCCAGCTCTCTCAGACTAGAGGACTGGGAGCTGAGAACTGAGGACAGAGCTTCACAGCTTCTCTCTGACTGGTTACAGCCACTCAGTCTGGAGAGACAACAGGAAGGAAACACGTTAGTACATTTAACTCCTGATGAAAGATAGAGTATTTATTGATGAATGAATCACACTTCCAGAGCTTTTTTTGGAAGGGCGGTAATGAATAAGACAGATAACGATTGTGTTTAAATGTTAAGTCTGGACTTTTGGTGATAGAGAATATAAAATCCATTTTCTAAACAAGTTGGAAACATTAACGTATTGTGACTGAATGAGGAGTAACAATGTAGCCAGTATTTATATTCACTTAAGATTTAAAAAAGAATTAGTTTCTCAATCTCAGCCATAGTTCATACTTTGTGCATTATGACATGTTATAAATAAGAACACTATGCTTTGGAAACATTCAAAGATTTTCGAATAATTACATTTTAAATCCTAAAATGAGACGGTCAGTTTAAATTGAATAAAGCTTAAAGTTTAGAGAAAAATCATGTAAGACAAATAATGATTGTGTTTATATGTTGAGTCTGGACTTTTGGTGATACAGTATATGAAATCCCTTCTCAGCATGTCTGCTGCTCTACTTTAAACAAGTTGGAAAATGATCATTAATCATAATGGAATTAAGCAATATTACACGAGAGAGTTTGATTTAATGTCCTTGTTGGCACAACAGTGGTGCATCTAAGACCGAGGCGCCAGCACCGAGGTTCGTAAGAATGACTGAAGTGATAATCAAACCCTCTCGTGTAATAAAGCGATCATACAACAACGGTTACCAACTAAATAAAAGTTATAATCAAACTGTATTCATATTGTGGGGCAATGCACTCTCAAAATAAAGAAAAGCAACAGAGAGGATTTGTAGTCCCTCCCTGTTGAATGTTAGTCAGCCAGTCATCTTAAGGTAACGTTAGCTTTGTAATGGTAGAGATCATGGAATTTTCCAAACAACTAGCGCACATATAAACACCAAACTGCTTGGCTAACTTAATCTGGTTATAACTATATCTACTTAAAGAAATATATTTTTCATGGATAGATTTAGCTACTATATGTTCGCAAACAGCTGATTTGATCCCAACAGCTGATTTCAAACAGCTTTTTCAGTCAGGGCTTCTCTTGAATGGAACCTCATTCCAACTTACAATGAATTTAACCTAAAGAAGTGGCTAACAGGTAATCAGGACTGTCAACGTTACATGTAGACACTACATCTTGCTGCTATCTTGTTTTTCCTGTCCTGCCTGTTTGTACCACTTGTGCTATGCCTATGAGGTTGTCTGTTACATGGACTGAACGTTGGCTTGTGTGTGTATGTGTGGGTTGGTGTTGATAATGACTAGAGGTCGACCGATAGTGGATTTTACCGATACCGATAGCTAGGTTGGGCCGTATTTGCCGATAACCAATTAATTGACCTATAGTATTTAGAATTGATACTGGATAAATCAGTTGACCTGGGACACCAGTTGCTGCCGATGAGCCCTCTGGAGGTGTCGTGGGCCTATCATTGAAACACCAGTGAAGGAGGGTGACCACCTGATGACCCCAATGAAGCTATAAACCCCCATTCTCATCCCATTCAACCAGGCCTGTCACCACCACAGCGAGGAAACCACTCTGATGGATACATTGTCACCACTCATACCTCAGGTTCTCAACAGGGGATTGTTTCACCTAGTCCTAAAAACATAACTGATTGTTCATCAGACGTGACAAAAAAAAGCATGTGGGCAGGCCAAGGAAAAAAAACATTAGCTAACATACAGAATCACATTAAAATGGTAATTTCAGCATTAAAATAGAATTGATAGTTTTACTATTCAAATTATATTTGACTTTCGGAATTTGTTCCAACAGCCCTAGTGAGTTATACACTGTATGTGAGCACAATACATGAACTGACCTCAGAGTCTCCAGTCTACAGTTCGGACTCTGCAGTCCAGCACACAGACACTCCACTGCTGAACCCTCCAGGTTGTTCAGGTCCAGCTCTCTCAGGTGGGAGGGGTTGGACTTCAGCGCTGAGGCCACGACTTCAAAGTCAGTGTCAGAGAGTTCACAGTTAACAATCCTGTGATGACAGATAATAAACAACATTTAAAGAATAATCAAATCTGAAACTTTTATTCTTAAAAAACAGACTATCACATTTCATCAAAAAGCACATTCACAAAGGTCTGATGTTAGATTCAGATATGTTGAGGTGAGAGGTCATGGGACCCCTTTCAAAAATGGCCATGCCATACAGACAGAGATCCATTCTGGATTTATTTTGTATTAAAAAATTAAGACTGCAGACTTGCATCTATAGTATAACTACAACTCACTTCTCCTCTGAGCTTGAGGAAGATAAAATCCCACCACTGAGGTGAACCTGCTGAGCTCTCCTTCACTGGCAGAACGAACCTGGAGGTCGTCCCAGCAGCTGACTGTGTGATCAGCTGATGTCTCAGTAAATCAGGAGATAAATTCACACATTCAATAAAGAACCATGGCGCTAATGTCTGCTGCTATTTTCTCTGCCCATCTTGCCTTCAGTGTTACTGAAAAGTAAAAGAAAGGCGTTTTCTGACAGTTTGAATTTTAGGGTGACCAGAAATGGGACAATCTTTAAAAATCTTGTCCCATATCAAAAGATGCTCATTGTTGGAAACTAAACAATGTAAAGTTGCAGCTTTTATTTATCGAGGATGGAGATGTTTTTGTGACCTCCCCCCCACATCCTCTCTCTCATCAAACAATGATTATAGATATTAGGGCTGGGTATCGCCTGTAATTTCCTGATAGATCTGATTCCGATTCACAATTTCAATGTTTATTTAGAATATTTCAGTTGTAAAACTAATTTATCTTGGATATGAAAGAGATGATACAGTTGTATAAGGTTCCCTCTAACCTGCTGCATAGAGACAGAGCGCATCGTTTCATACTCTGAAAGCCACGCCCACCGGAGGGGAACTCTCCTCTTCTATCTGTAAGTTAAGCTAACTAATGTCGGACTATCGTTAGGTTGGTGTGATGATGCTGTGGGATCCTAAAGTCTTCCCATTCTCTCCGCTGATTCATCACGTCTTTATCCACTTTTTTCTTCAAAAAAGCTCAGTTTTTAAGGTCAGCAGCTTATGAAAACGTAACTTCTGGTGTATTAAGCCTTTTGGTAGTGAATATCACCACAGAGCAGCTTTAAGACATGTTTCTGTTGTTTTCTAGCAGACGGAACAAAGAGGAGGAAACCTTCACACAATACAAGTCAACAGAGCAGAGAGATGTTTTCCCCTCCGATGGGACTAGCCTCTATCTCTACTATTAAAGTCTTAATGTTTACATCAAGAATTTACCCCAAAGCAGTTACATTAAAGGGTAACTACCGTTTCTTTTTCAACCTTGGTCCGGTATTGAGCGAGATCGCAATGACAGGCTGGCGCTAATCAAGCTACAATGTAACCTAATGGGGCAATGTTGAACCTTATTTTCTGTCCAATGAAAGTGATTCCACATTGTCAAAATCATTTAAATATTGAGCCATTGCACTGAAAATCTTTTAGATAACAGGAGCCTATGATTTCTGTATCCTACTCCGTAACAACAGACTACCTGAACACCTGTTTCTCGTCTCGTGTTTCACTCTCCACACCACTGTCTTCAGTCAAGAAGTCGAGTCCTGAGATCTATAATGTTGTCAGACACTTTTAGCAACAATCTCAGCCTGTCAGTAGCAAAAAAGAATCACGTTTATTGGACAAAAAGCAAGGCTTCACAATTGCCCCATTAGGTTACATAGTAGCTCGGTTCACACCGGCTCGTCATTGTGATCTCCCTAAATACTGGACCAAATTCAAAGATCTTTGGTCATATTAGTCTATTAGACACAAATGCATGGGCAAACAGGGGCAAGGTTGAAAAAACTGTAGCTAACCTTTAATGTATTTTTCATTCAATTCAAATCAATTTTATTTATAGCATCAAATCATAACAAGAGTTGTATTGAATGTAATCAATAACTGACCGTAAAATCAAATTAATTCAGTACAATTCAAAAACTTGTTGACAATATTTATTGTCACGTAACATAGAACTGAACATATATGTATGACTGTAGATATGTAAATGTTCTCCCATTAACTAAATAAAACTAGGGCTGCCTTTCAAAATGAGAGAAAATAAATAAAATGTGAAAATTGTGCATTTTTAAAAAAAGTGCTTAACTTCAGAAAAATAATCTAAAGGGAGGAAAAGTTTGAATTTCCCCTTTTCTGTCTCAACCAATTTTACAAATAATAAATCTCAGCAGATCTTAACAATTGTAGAGTTTTAGAGTATCACTTTCTTCCCCTCATATCTCACTCCACCATGTTTTTGCTCAGTGAGAGAATTGAGCTTGCCAGGATTTTAAACCTGGGCTTGAATGGAGTCAGGGCCATTCTCATACACATGTGAAAGTGCTCATTGGTGAGCCTGGAACGATATTTAGTTTTAATTATGTTCATTGTGGAGAAAGCTGCCTCGCAGTTGTATGTGGAGCCAAACATGGTCAAGATGTATAGGGCTACTTTCCTCAGACCTGGGAAGGCAGTCTCAGGGACCATTTGGAGCCAGAAAGTGGAAGGGTCAGTTCTTTCAAACTGCTCTTTCAGGGCCACATCTGCTTGAAGATCAACCAATTGCATCTGGAGAGACCCAGCATTTACCCATTTAAAGGGCTGTGTGACTTCCTCTGAGAAGCCCCTGACATCTGTGATCAGAAATGGGTTCTGAATGAACATGTGAGCTGCTCTCCAAAGCTGAAGCTGTCAAAATGGTTGCTGAAGTTTACAATCAGCTTATCAATAAAATCAACAAAAGAAGACAAATCTCTCTGTCCCTGAACCTGTTCCTGCACTGCTGGGAAGTGTCCACAGTCTCCCTGCAGGTCTTCCTTGAACACTTCAAGTTTCCTCTGAAAGGAGTGAACAGCTGTCATCAGTTCACAAATAGAATTGTCCTTGCCCTGTAGCCTCAAATTCAGTTCATTCAGATAGGATGTGATATCAACCAAAAAGGCCACATTATCCATCCATTTCTCATTTTCTAAAAAGAGAGAAAACTATGTTGCCTTCTGACTGCTTAGCTCTGCCAAAAAAGATGCTAAATCCCTCCTGATGGACCAAAAGCGCTCTAGCACCCTGCCTTTGCTGAGCCATCTCACATTGTTGTGCAGCAAAGGTCATCAGCATTGGCATCAACTTCTCTGAGGAATTCCCTAAGCATGCGACGCTGGTAGGAAGAGGATGCCCTGAGAAAACTTATCATTTTCATCATTGTATTCATCACCTCAGCATGCTCATCTGACAGGGAGGCACAGAGGACAGATTGAGGAATGATGCAATGGTAAGATAAAAGCTCAGGATTGTCCCCTTTCAGTCTTGCTACAGCTCCTTTTTCTTCCCTATCATAGAAGGGGCTCCATCTGTGGTTATTGAAACCACTTGTTTTGGCTCTATTCCTCTTTTTGTTACCATCTCCTTAATGGCCAGGTAGATATCCTCTCCTCTTGTACTGGTCTGAAGGGGAGTGACACCTATCAAGTCTTCACAGGATGTTTTCTGGTCTGTGTTGAAAAACCTGGCATACTCTAACAGCTGAGCATTGTCCCATATGTCAGTGGACTCATCCACAGCTAAGCCTACACATGGGGCCTTATGCATGGCTTCATCTAGCTGGGTTAGCACATCCTGACTTCATATTTCACTTTTCTTTGTGGCAGATGATGCTGACATGGGAATTTACTTTATTTTATCACAAAGCTCATTTTTTTCTTTTCCCTCAAGTAGTGTTTCAGCTACTGCACTCATGCATTCTTTGACAACCCCTCCATCTGTAAATGGCTTTTTGTGTTTACCCAAAATCCAAGAAACTCTGAGGGAACACTGAGGACCAGGTTGCTGGGCAGTGGATGTGTGGCTCAGGATCCTGGTGGACTGGTCATATTGGGCTCTGAGACTACTTAGTTTCTGTGATCTCAATTCAGATTTGAGTGGTTATGTTTGTTCAAAACCTTTATGTTTTGTCTCATAATGGCGTTTCACATTGGCACCTTTAATAAGAGCCACAGTTTCTGCACATATGAGACACACTGGTTTAGTGCTCCCATTGGGAAGTATGAACAGAAAGGAGTCTGTCCATTCTGGATTAAATGCTCTGTTTTCACTCTCCACTTTTCTTTCTTTGGAGAGTGACATTTGTTCCTTATTTTTCTCTAACTGTTACTCTTTTTCTTCCTCACTCATCTGTATCTCTCCCTTTCTCCGACTGCCAATAGAAACTGAAAAAAAGTATCTGAAGGATGCAGATGGCTCCCTGTTTGTTACCTGCTTTGTGTCCCATATGTTTGACACCACAAACATAAAAACCACATCAATGCGTTCGCCAGACTTTTATCTTTCTGGTGATCATAATATTTTGTCGTTTGGACACACGGTTTTTGAAATACAGAACAAACTTCAGAGGATTAATTATCATTACATGGATATGTTTGACCCATGGAAGACACCATAGCAACAAGTTCACACCCTCACACACCTCCTCTTTACTGTCGGCCATGTTGTCCTCTCTTTACAGGAAAGCAGAGTAAAGGTAGCTCAGATAAGCTGTTACTAACGATATTAACTATATACCTGTGGTGTCGATGGCCTTTACTCAAGCAGTGTTGAATCACTTTAGCAACACATACTGCCACAGGAGAAGAAGAAAAGGAGAGGACAAGAAAACTTAAAACCACATCACTGCGTTGTCCAGACTTTTATCTCTATTGTGATGATGAGAGGAGGAGGAAGGAAGGAAGGAGAAGTGTTATTTCTCAGCTAACATGATGTAATGATGGACTAACTGACCAACTGACTGACTCCTAACTGACTTCAGACCTAATCACCAAAAGCTGTTTTTCACCAGACTCCATGTAAATAAACAGTCATTTAAGCATCATAAAACACACTACATTAAAAGTCGACAGAAACCAAATAAAGCTATTAAAAGACGTTTTTGGTTTAGCGCTAGCTACTTAATAGCTGTTTCTGGTAAACATAAAGGTCTTAAATAGGTTTTAAAAAGGTACATCTCTGAAGGGTTAAGACACTTAATGATTCAATGTTAAAACAGGCTCACGTCGCTGAACCCACCAGACTCCATGTAAATAATCAGTACTTTAAGCATCGTAAAACATACTTCATTCAAAGTCGACAGAAACAAAATAAAGCTATGAAAAGCCGTTTTTGGTCTTCTCTACACTTTTCCAACCATCACAACTCTAGTGTTGGTTGAAATAAACACATAGTTTACCGATTTACATGTGAAAATGTGTTGGCTCTATTCACGCTAAAAGTACTATTTTTTAAATGGAGTCTGGTGTGTTTAGCGCTAGCTACTTAATAGCTGTTTCTGGTAAACATAAAGGTCTTAAATAGGTTTTAAAACGGTATATCTCTAAAAGGTCAAGACAATTAACACTTCACCATTAAAACAACACTGTATGTATTTAAAATTTAAGCAAATCATATATATATATATGTACTGCTGAGGCTTGTGTCGGTAAACCCACCAGACTCCATGTAAATAATCAGTACTTTAAGCATCGTAAAACACACTTCATTAAAAGTCGACAGAAACAAAATAAAACTATAAAAAGACGTTTTTGGTCTTCTCTACACTTTTCCAACCATCCCAACTCTAGTTTTGGTTGAAATAAACACATAAGTTACCGAGTTACATGTGCAAATGTGTTGGCTCTATTCACGCTAAAAGTACTATTTTTTTAATGGAGCCTTGTGGGTTTAGCGCTAGCTTCTTCATAGCTGTTTCTGGTAAACATAAAGGTCTTAAATAGGTTTTAAAAAGGTACATCTCTGAAGGGTTAAGACACTTAATGATTCAGTGTTAAAACAGGCTCACGTCGCTGAACCCACCAGACTCCATGTAAATAATCAGTACTTTAAGCATCGTAAAACATACTTCATTCAAAGTCGACAGAAAACAAATAAAGCTATGAAAAGGTTTTTCCCACCATCAAAACTCTAGTGTTCGTTGAAATAAAAACATAGGTTACCAATTTACATGTGAAAATATATGTTGTCTCTATGCTCGCTAAAAGTACTATTTTTAAATGGAGTCTGGTGTGTTTAGCGCTACTTCACCTGTTTCTGGTAAACAGAAAGGTCTTAAATAGGTTTTAAAAAGTATAGCTCTAAAAGGTTAAGATAATTAACACTTCACCATTAAATCAACACTGTATGTATTATTATATATATATATATATATATATATATTGAATTGCTGAGGCTTGTGTCGCTAAACCCATCAGACTCCATTTAAATAATCAGTACTTTAAGCATCCTAAATCCATCAAACTCGTATTCGTTTTCTCTCTCTCTCTCTGTGACATTGTGACATATGTATCTACTTAACTAGTGTTATTGAGATGTGCACCAAGTAGTAGGCACACTGTAAAAATTTCTTCCGGATTTTTCTAGTTTCATATATTATACAGACAGAAACCCATTGTGGATTTTATCTATCCATATTGGATCATTCAAATGAAAATCTATTTAAATCAGAAAAATCTATTATTTAAACCAGCCCTGATAGATATTGTTATGAAATGTGAAAATGAACTTCCCTAAAATGAAATAGTTCAGAATCTGCTCATAAAAATATGATAAAAATAACTTACTGAAAGTTATTATGAAAAAGCTTAAACTTCATGTGATGTTAGTTCAGCAGATCACAAATAATAAATGTCTGTTTGTATATAAAATAGACCCATTATAGAAACACACTGCTGACTCTGTATACACTGTAAAAAGGCTGTCTGTTGTGATTAAATGATGACAGAAGATACTTTAGATACAAACACAAAGATCATCATCGTCTCATTCTCACAGCGTTTGAGACAACAAAGACATTTGCAGAGTAACATGTAGAATTATTTACAATAAGCTGGTTTATCTTTTATAGTGTGTAAGTTGTATATTGTTCATGTGTGTAAAGTCTGTATGTTTACTCTAATACTGATGGTCTCAGCTTCACACTGATTTAAAATGATAATCACATCTGGACTTACCGAGCCTTTCTGCAGTTCCTCACAGCTGGAATCAGTCTCCGTCGTCCCTCCTCTGATGTGTTGTACTTCTCCAGGTCCAACTCATCCAGAACCTCCTCTGACATCTGCAGCATGTAGGCCAGAGCTGAGCAGTGGATCTCAGAGAGTTCCTTCTCTGATCTGTTCTCTGACTTCAGGAACTCTTGGATCTCCTGATGGACTGAGTGGTCCTTCATCTCCGTCAGACAGTGGAAGATGTTGATGCTTCTGTCAGGAGAGATCCCATAACTGTTCATCTCATCACTGTTCATCTCCTTCAGGTTGTTGATGGCTCTCTGGATGATTTCTGGACTGTTGTCTGTCTGACCCAGCAGGCCTCCTAAGAGTCTCTGGTTGGACTCCAGAGAGAGGCCATGAAGGAAGCGCACAAACAGGTCCAGGTGGCCATTTTTACTTTCAAGGGATTTCTCCATGGCTCTCTTCAGGAAGTCATCCAGGGATGGGTAATGATCATTGTCCCAACGAACACGATAATCTCCTCCCAGGAAGTCCTCCAGTACCTGTGTGTTCCTGTTGGTGTAACAGTGGAACAGGTAGACTGCAGCCAGAAACTCCTGAACACTCAGATGAACGAAGCAGTAGACTGTTTTCTGGAAGATCACACTCTCTCTTTTGAAGATCTCTGAACAAACTCCTGAGTACAGCGAGGCCTCTGTGACATCCAGACCACAGCGCTCCAGGTCTTCTTGGTAGAACATGATGTTTCCTTTCTCCAGCTCTTCAAACGCCAGCCTCCCCAGCTTCAGAAGAACTTCCCCGTCAGCCTCCGTCAGCTCCTGTGGACTCGTCTCATGTCCCTCAGCATACTTGAGCTTCTTCCTCTTTGTCTGAACCAGCAGGAAGTGTGAGTACATGTCAGTCAGGGTCTTGGGCAGCTCTCCTCTCTGGTCTGTAGTCAACATGTGGTCCAGAACTGTAGCAGTGATCCAGCAGAAGACTGGGATCAGACACATGATGTGGAGGCTCCTGGAGGTCTTGATGTGGGAGATGATTCTGCTGGACAGCTCTTCATCACTGACTCTCTTCCTGAAGTACTCCTCCTTCTGGGCATCAGTGAAGCCCTGTACTTCTGTTACCCTGTCAACACACGCAGGAGGGATCTGATTGGCTGCTGCAGGTCGGGAAGTTATCCAGACGAGAGCCGAGGGAAGCAGCTTCCCCTGGATGAGGTTTGTCAACAGCACGTTGACTGATGACTTCTGTGTGACATCAGAAACAGCCTCATTGTTGTTGAAATCCAGGTAAAGTCTGCTTTCATCCAGGCCATCAAAGATGAAGAGAAGTTTAGAGCCAGCGAGCTGCTCTGCTGGGACCTCCTGTAATGTTGGATGGAAAACACGGAGCAGCTCCAGAAGACTGTACTGCTCATCTCTGATCAAGTTCAGCTCCCTGAAGGAAAGAGGAATCACCAGACTGATATCTTGGTTCTCCAAACCCTCGGCCCAGTCCAGACAGAACTTCTGCACTGAGAAGGTTTTTCCAACGCCAGCGACGCCGCTCGTCAGAACCACTCTGATGTGTTTCTGTTGGCCAGGTGAGGCTTTAAAGATGTCACAGCACTTGATTGGAGAGTCATGGAGGGTCTTCTTCTTGGAAGCTGTCTCGAGCTGCCTCACCTCATGTTGGGTATTAACCTCTTCACTCTGTCCCTCTATGAGGTAGAGGAGAGTGTAGATCCTGTTGAGGAGGGTTCTACTTCCTGTTTCAGCTCCTTCAGTCACACGTTCAAATGTCCCCTTCAGCCTGATCTTATGTTTCTGATGACCAACATTCACTAAAAAAAGGACAAAGGTGAGAGACAGAACAAGAAAGAGAAAAGATGATAATCTGATTATTTTTTTATTACCAATATGAAAACAATCCAGTTAAATTTCAGATGGACGTAAACTGTAACAATATTCATGTTAAATATCTTCACTAGTGCAGCATGATATATAAGGAAAATACATGTTATGCTATAACTTTGTAGAATGATATATATATATATATATATATATATATATACGATAATCACACAAACATGAAGTGTTGTCAGTTCTGCTGCTTTCAGGATTCTGCTAAAATACAACAACGCTTGTTGAGTTAAAAACAAATGAAAGGAAATGATTTCCAACTTTCTTTTATTAAAAAAATTGAAATAAATATTAAAAGACAAAAAAGAATGACTTAAATTAGAAAGTTACTTAAATTATCGTTGTAATTAACACAATAAAATCTGAGCATCTTTCTTGATGTGTATATTGCATTAGTTAACACTAATCAACGATAATAAATGATATGTTGTGCAGCCCTAGTCTGTGCTGTCTGACTCAACACATGTCTCAGTATTACAACAACCAGTGGTGTGTTCAGACATGAAGACATCAGCAGACAGATGGACAGACTTACTTTGGTCAGAGCTGCTCTGATTGGCTGTCTGCAGTCCAGCTCTGGTTCTGGATCTGGACGGCTGCTCCTCCTCAGAAACATCACTCCTCTTCCTCTCTCTGTGAAAACATTTCTTCATCACTAAAATGATAGAGGCTGTTGTTTTATTTTGAGAAATTAAACACCACAGTTTATGCACATTTTAGATTTTAAATAGTTAAAAAAACTCTTTACAGTAACTTCAACATTCAGCTTTAAAAGCCAGAAGAGATCCATCTGAGTTAGAAACAGTATCTGAACTAATAGTTCTGCATCATGAATATTAATCTTTCATCAGAACATTTAGTCTTCATCTTCATCAGGTCAGCTGACAGTAAAACAGTCTCTTACTTTGTGTCTGAGGGTCCAGGTTCATTACTGAAGTTTGGAGGAAGATCTTTGGACCGATCACTCTTCATAGACAGACAGCCAGATACTACAGACTCTGCTCTCTGTCTGTTGTCCTCAACTCTGCAAACACCAACAGCTTTTTATTCATATTGCTTCAATCTTTGATAAATGCTCTTTTTTTAGCCCTTTATGAAGCTCTAAACACACAACCTGCTGCTACTGTCAATAATTAGGAGGATTTAAAGTGTGTATTAGTCCTCTTAGATTAGATTAGAGAGTTTTTCTGGGTCACTGACAGCTGTCACAGATACAAAGAGGAAGATGAACAAATGTGTGAATGTGTAACAACAACAACGTGACATTGGCAACTGATTCATAAAATGAGTTAGTATCAGTGGTCTTACTTTGTGTCTGAGGGTCCAGGTTCATTACTGAAGTCTGGAGGAGGATCTTTGGACCAGTCACTCTTCATAGACAGACAGCCAGATACTACAGACTCTGCTCCATCCTCCTCTTCCTCCAAACCACTCATCTTCTGATCTGAAGTCAGTCTGAGAGGTCAAACAGGAACACTGACTGTGAGCTCACAACATTTAAAAGAAATCAAGTTTGTTCAGGAGTCAAAAACAGGAAGCAACGATCAGGAAGTAACACACACACAGAGTATACAGTAGGATATAAAACCAGCCAGCACTCAGTCAGTTGTCATGGAGGGAATCATGAAATAGAGAATTTAAAAAGCTATAAGACAGATTCCATAAGGCCCTACATGAAGTCAGAGCTGAAAGCTAACAGTAACATAATAAATGTTGGATTAACACTCACCCTGCCTCAGCCTTCAGACACACACACACAGTCACACACACACACACACACACACACACACACACACACACACACACACACACACACACACACACACACACACACACACACACACACACACAGTCAAAGCCAGCCCGAGGCATAAGTGAACTAAGCAGCTGCGGGGGGCCCGCTGTCGAGTATTGTTTTTTTCTCCTTAACATTTGCCGACAGTCCCATCTGAACAAATTTAGGTATTGCCCTTCTCCAGCCCTGCTCCAGCTGACAATCCCAAAAATACACCAGAATACAGGAAATCACATCTACCAAATTTAATTTTGGGGGGGACCCCCAGACCCCCCCTCACCGTTTGCACCCACTTTTGCAGTAATTAGTAGGGGGGGAGGGTCCTTAAGGTCCCTTAAATGTCACTTTTTGAGGTTTTCTTAGTCTTAAAGCCCATGTTGCAGGTTAACCACCACTGTTGATTAATAGGTACATACAGTATAGCATTCAATATATGTATCTGTTATGGTTTCAGTGTTTTGCTTTGCATTTTGTTCCATTTCTGTTACCTGTTGTTTCTGTTGTCTGTATTCTGTTTTGTAGATTTCTGTTTAGTTATTTCCCTGTTTATTGTGTTTATCCTCTCTTGACTGTGTTCTGTGTTGTGTCAAGTTTCTGTGTTTAGTTGATCTCATGTTTTCCATCTGTTGTTCCTGTTTCCTGTTTTATTTTGATAGTCTGGTTTTCTGTCTTGTCTTGTCCACTTTACTTCCTGCGTTTTCCCACCTTTGTTGATTGTCCTGCCCCGCCCTAATGTGTTTCACCTGCCATATCACCTGTATCTCATTCGTTCGTTACCTCATGTATTAAACATCTGTGAATCCCTTTGTGTCTTGTCAGATTGTTTTGTATCCATGTCCTTGTGTTCCAGCGTGTCTTTCAGTTTGCTCCTATTCCTGTGTGTTGCCATCAGTCTGTTGTTCATTGTTCGCCTGTTGCTTTTGTTTTTCCAGTCTCTGTACTGCCGCTTTTTGTTTAGTTAAATCCCTAAGTTCTACCATCTCCTGCTTGCCTGCCTCAACCTGCGTTTGGGTCCTTTATCTTCACTCCACCATAACAATATCATTGTTAAAAATGTCTCCAAATAGTGTTAAAGGTCAGTTTTTGTCAGATTTTTGTCGTTTTTGGTATTAGTGTTTTTTTTTAAACACAAGTCGGTGATGACGTCACCAGGGGCGGAGCCAGACGATATAAACATTCGGGGCTTAGCCCAAACCTAGGGGGTCCGGGGGCATGCTCCCCCGGTGGAGATTCTTTTCTAATAACGTCAGCTGAATGCTAGGGCTCATAATTGCAGTTAATGTGTCTGGCCGGGCTGGGCCGGGCCCGACACAACGGGCATTCTCGGGTTGGGTCGGGCTTGAGTTTTTGGCCCCGATCTAAGCTCTAGATGCGACGCATTACCGTCCGCCACCACGCATTTCCAATAGAGCTTTTGTTTCATTTTTTGCCGCTCCAGTCAGGAAGACGGAGAGAGGAAATTAAACAAAGTTGAAGTTATTTTCAAAAACCTAAAAGATTCTGGGCTTAAGCCCAATTGATGTCCACCGCTCTGCCAATGGACATCAGGTTGGGGAGACATGTATCCGCCTAGTACTAGAACTATGGTGACAGTGTATCAGCCTAGTACTAGAACTATGATGACTGTATCAGCCTGGTACTAGAACTATGGTGACTGTGCATCAGCCTGGTACTAGAACTATGGTGACTGACTGGGATGAGGAAGAGTTGTTTTTACTGTCCGTGAATAGCACCAAGTGAAAGTCAGTGTTTTCTGTATATCTAGTGACAGTGATCATGTCGTTATTTCAGATAAGTACCGGTAAACTTATCTGGATTTAGAAAATAGAAGGCATCATGCTAGCTATATGCTAGCTATGTGCTAACTTGCCAGTCCCACCTGTGAAATCCCCCAATGGTTGTAAACACATATTGATTAAATATTTCACGTTTTGATGGTAGCCTACTAGGTCCAGTAACATGTTTAACTAGTGTTTATTGATTACTTGGATGGGGATGCTGTTCAGCTTTTCACAAGTTTAGACAGCTAGCAAACGATATGCCGACATTTTGCTAACATTAGCGCAACAGCGTTAGCCTAGACGGCTAGGTAAATATTACGACTGCCTTCGGAGTTTCCTATATCTGCGTCCACGTTGTCAACATAAAACCTGTGGTGTTAGTGCTCCTTTTGTAACATAACTATGAATGAAACGTTAAACTTCGCTCCCACGTTTTTTGTTACGTTACACACAAAGCTAACTGGCTATAGTTAGCCTGTCCTCTCCATGCTAGCGGACATTAGCTAACGTTGCATAGCCAGCCAGCAGCTTCGGCTGTAGTTTCGGCGAGCTAACCTCGACAGCTAACACATCCATGTGTCTCCATTTCAAACATCACTGCAGATTCACTGCTTTTAGCAGCAGAGGTTGATTGTGGGCGACATACTGTCGTGGTTAGCTCGCCGAAACTACAATGAGAGACAGGTCTGCAAGGAGACGGAAGTTACGGAAAATTTTGAAAATGTCCGCGAAAGCAGCTGTAGTACGGGTCCGGTGGACAACTGAGTTGGAAGAAAGGATGGTGGAGATGTGGCAACAGCACGAGTGCCTGTTTAATGTCTCATCAAAAGAGTCTCATAATGGGAATGATAAAGAGAAGAGCAGATGTAACCATTAGATCTAGGTCAATTGTCATCTGCTACATGCTGAAGAACAGACAATCCATGGTGACCCCGTCTCCCCAACAATTTTTCTCATCCACACTCATTTTATTTTATTTTGTTTTTTATTGGTACAAAGAATAAGTATGACTACAGCAAGTTGCCGTGACACAGTATCCATTTAGTTTACATGCACTTCCCCGTGAGATTGCGTCATGGCAAATAAATCTGGCAAGATAATCTTAAGAAGATCTTGTAGTGTGATGCCCCACTATTTTCTAATATTGTAGTGTGAGCATGTTTAAGATTTGAGGGAAGAAAATCTGCAAAGATTCTCCACAAGTGTGTGCTGCAACCAGATTTCAAAATCGGTTAGGATTTTAAAACTCCTGTAGTGTCAGCCAGGCTTAATGGAGACAAGACTCCAGGACTAATGTCATCTGTCTGTCCTCTAATGCAGACAAGACTCCAGGATTAATGTAATTTTCTGTCCTCTAATGGAGACAAGACTCCAGGACTAATGTCATCTTTCTGTCCTCTAATGGAGTCAAGACTCCAGGACTAATGTCGTCTTTCTGTCCTCTAATGGAGTCAAAACTCCAGGACTAATGTCGTCCTTCTGTCCTCTAATGGAGACAAGACTCCAGGACTAATGTCGTCTTTCTGTCCTCTAATGGAGACAAGACTCCAGGACTAATGTCATCCTTCTGTACTCTATTGGAGACAAGACTCCATTATGACAATCCGTCTCAGCTTTCTGTCCTGTGCATCCTCCTCCACACATCACTACAACAGTAACAGAGGCATTTAGGTCTCTACATTTTATTCTGAAAGGTCCCAGAGGAAACGGTAGAGTCCTGTTGTGTCTGACTTTACGCTGGTGGAGACGACGGTGTGTTTTCTGACAACAGGAGACAGGCTTGGACCCCCCCATCTTCAAACTCAGCCTTCATTTAGATCTCAACTACACAGCTGTAAAGGTTTCTGACTGCAGCCTCACGGTTGGGACAGACAGACGTATAAACACCTGGCAAAGTATTTAAAACCTCCTCTGTAGTAGTTCATGTTACAACATGGAGATTAATCTTCAACACAAGAGTCCTTAACACTTTCTCAGGAAATAAGAAGCGAAGTAGAAACATTATATTTAACATTACAGAGACAGAAACTAACCCTGAAGAGACCAAAGGCTAATGTGGTGTTAAAGTACCAAACAGCAACTTACAGTTTCTTCAAACAGTCCAAAATGTCAACGTAGAACAACTCAGGTGAGTTGTTTCCTGATGAGTCACAGCTCCACCTGTCAGGAAGCAGATTTTCACAATAAGAGCTTTGTTTCTTCTCTCTGTGTAACTGTGGTTGTTGTTGTCAGTGTGTGTTTGTTCTTCCTTTGTCCCGTGAATGCAACACAAGGAACTTTCCACAAGTCGAGTTCCAACATGTTTAAAATGTGATGAACAAACTTTATCGTTAAACAGACTCAGTGACGCAGTGGAAGAAGTACTCCAAACTATTAATACTAAATGGTAATACTCTGTCCAACGTCCTGCTCTGTTCCTAAATGTACTTGATGTAGAAGTAGCAGTGAGAGAGCTGATTCTCTGGAACATTAAATCATGTTTTACTGCTGAGTCAGACTTTGTGTGTAAACTGTGAATGTGCAGAGTAACACGCTGTCAGATAAATGGAGGACAATAACAAGTACAAGCTTTCCTTCTGAGATTAAAGCAAGTATTCAGACATGTTACTGCAGTAAATGTACTAATAGCACAGTGTGAAGTTCCAGCAGCTGGCTGAGCAGATAACTAACATGGAGAGAAAACAGACAGACTCTCTGCTCCCTGAACAAAATGAAAATGAAAAAGTGAAAGACTTACGTACTGGATTGCTCTGATTGGAGGGTTTCTCACGCTGCAGCTGGACATGGAAGACCTCTGGGACACCGAGACATCTTATCGTGTGTGTCTTGACAGCAACACAACCAACCTGTTTCAGGTTGATCAGGAGGAGGAGGAGGAGGAGGAGGAGACAGAAAGAATCCTGTAGAACCAGAAACACTGGCCGTTTATCAATATCAAGTATGCAAAGAACGGACTTGTGTTCTTGGGGAGAACGTTCTTGCTGGTTGTTCTTGGAAGAATAAACTCGCAAGTTCACAAGCACAGAAAACGCTGTTAACAGTTTGAGACGCTGCCTTCTTCCTGTTATTGCTCAACATTCCCAGCACAGAGGCTACCTGCAGGGCTCCAAAATACCAGCTAGATATATAAACCACAACAATATAACCACTTTGTATTAAAACAATCTCCGGACAAGAAAACCTCATAATGCTACAACTATTGCAATATTACTGAAAAATAAAACTAATTGAGCTTTAATGTTATTGTTTATGGTTTAGCTCAAACACCCCTTATTCATTCAAAAGAGTGGAACGTGATCCCTATTATTAGTGTATACGTTCAAGTCAGTTTAAATTAAAAAATAAGTAGGCATATGCACTGGTGTGTCCTATGTGTTCCTATTAGTATTATGTGGAATTATCATTTCTATATTATTGTAGTGCACTGTATATGCCCAGGGAGATGGAAATTAGAAATTCCAATTATAAAAGGTTGGTGTCTCCCCTTTAGTCTACATAACATGTCATAGGATGTTACCAATTTATGTACAACTGTTCATTTATCATAAAGACTGAAACTCAACTTCTAATAAATCAGAAAACAAATACACCATAAATATATGAACTACATACTAAATCTAATGTATAGCCTATGGCATAATTTAAACAAGTCTCCTGAAAAAAAAAGGGTATATCTCTCCCCCCTCTGCCTGCTGCGCTGCTGTGTGTGTGTGTGTGTGTGTGTGTGTGTGTGTGTGTGTGTGTGTGTGTGTGTAGTTTAACTCCGAAAAGACAATTAACCACAGGTTCCCGTTAATCTCATGATGGACATGTGTTGTGATATTGAAACAACAGGACCTCCGGGGTCCTACAGCGGGGTGTGTTTGTGTTTGTGTGTGTGTGTATGTGTGTCTGTGTGTGTGTGTGTGTGTGTGTGTGTGTGTGTGTGTGTGTGTGTGTGTGTGTGTGTGTGTGTGTGTGTGTGTGGGGGGGTTCCGTGTGTGTGTGTGTGTGTGTACAGCGGGGTCTCCGAGTGTGACTGTCCGAGCGCCGAGCTAGTGGCCCCGGCAGGCGCAAGCTGGCGGCCGCGTCATTTTATGGAGCTCCGACAACTCTGGAGGAAATTGTCAATTCGGCAAAGATTTTAGCAAGACTGCCTATATTAGAAATCTAAACCGTTCATTTCTCGCCTAAAATGTTCACAGATGTGAATTTAGTGATGAATAAGATGGCAAAATTTTTTTAAATTGTCCCGTTTTTGGGCTGTCTATGTACTGGAAATCCAACCATCATTGAATTCCGAAATGAATGCTGGGATACAGGTGCTGCCAAGTTCATACAAGTTATCAACCGATGTATCCTCGGTAAATGAATGTTGGGATACAGGTGCTGCCAAGTTCATACAAGTTACCAACCGATGTATCCTCGGTAAATGAATGCTGGGATACAGGTGCTGCCAAGTTCATACAAGTTACCAACCGATGTATCCTCGGTAAATTAATGTTGGGAAAGAGGTGCTGCGAAGTTCATACAAGTTACCAACTGATGTATCCTCGGTAAATGGCCGTGTCACGAATACATCCAGGAATCTTAACTATTCTTGGTGAAATGCGAACTTGTGTATTGGGACAGTACTTTGGCAACACGAGATGACGTTTCACAGGGACACAAGAACACAAGTCAATAGAAGAACACAGATTGGGAAACGCCCTCTGTGACAACAGAGACCAGAGGAGCAGTAACTCTTTATAACAACCAGCAGTGATAAACAGGAAATTAAACTTCAGTTAAAAGTTATTTTAACTGTTAAACGACATGATGAATTATAATGTTATTGATTATTGGTAATGTTGTCATTTGTTATTTTAGAGAGAAATACCAAAATAAAGAACAATTAAAGCTTCAAGCAGCGATGGTTGGGCCCTCGCACCTCCTTACAGGTCGGGGTTACTGGAGGAAGCTGCTCCTTGCAGCCGTGCATTTGTGCTGGCATGTGTGTGTGTGAAAAATGAAAAAGTTAGGGTCCAGAGGCCCGTTCCAGAAAGCAGGTTTAGTGAAAACTCTGAGTTGGTTAACCCTGAGATGAAGGAAACTCTGGGTTTTCCTTTTCAGAAAGAGAGGTAACTTAACCTCTGAGAGGGAGGAGAAACTCATTTCCTCATTCATTCATTCAGTCTGTATCAGGAGCATTTTAATGCAGTTCCATCTGCATGAATAAAAAAAAAAACGATTGGTTTAGATTAGGATTATAAGCATTTTTTTCTCAAACATGTCATGTCCTTTGTCGACGATCCCATTGATGAAAAAGCTTTATTAATTCACAGAGAGTTTACGTCGGTATTGAGTCCTGACTATAGATGTATTTTCATTTCCACATAACCGATTTGAGAAGTATTTTTTAATCACAGTCCATTAGATATGTAGATACCTTATCCGTCCTCAGATCACTAACATCTACCATCGAGGACAGGTCCATTAGATATGTAGATACCTTATCTGTCCTCATATCACTAGCATCAGCCATCGTGGACATTACAGTCCATTAGATATGTAGATACCTTATCTGTCCTCATATCACTAACATCAACCATCGTGGACAGGCTTTAAAATCTCAGCAGATTCTTTGTATCGCATTACGTTATTTGCAAACAGCAGTTTTCTTTATAACAGTGTAGCGGATCATACTGTAATAGTAAAGCCACTGTATGCAGAGCAATCAGAGAAGTGTGACTCGCTCTGAAACGTTTTTTAAAAGTTTTTGTAGTGTTCCCTGGACAGTAGAGCCATTAAAAAGAAATACATCATTATACATTATAGTTCTGTTAATGATCATGGTGCTGCAGCCTCAGAATGGGATTAGTATAGGCCTAGTTTACTTTTTCGCCCGCAGGATTGCACCTAAATGAAATCATAGGTGTAGGCCTAATACAATTCCAGTTTTCACCAGTAATATTAACTGTGATTAAATATGAAATTAATACACTGTGAATGCGTACGCATTTACTCGAGCAGCAATTTTCTCCCACACCAATTCTCTCTCTTTTGCAGCAGCAGCCGCTGACGTGCTTTTTTAACGAAATACATGTTCAAACTCGCTGTTTGTGCGCATGATTATTTCTGCCGACCCGTTTGTTTGTTGTTGTTACCATGGTGAATCGTAGAATCATGGCTCCATTCATACTTTTACTTTTGTGCATGCGCCAGAACCCTGAGTGAACCTACTCCGAGTTGATTGAACCAACTCAAATCAGCTGTTCTGGAACCGAAAACTCAGAGTTTCCCATCTCGGGGTAAATCAACTCAGACATCAGGGTTAGACTCAGAGTTTGTTAAACCTTCTACCTGGAACGGACCCCAGGTTATCTTTTGTAAACTCCTAAAGGATTGAAGGCTCCTAGTGGACAGAAACAATTCTGGTTGAAATGACAGAAGCAGCAGAACTGAGGCCAAGCTTGACTCTGTTTGGTCGGATAGTGTTCTCAATAAACAGTAATAGAACTGAGGCCAAGCTTAACTCTGATTGGTTAGCTGTTTCTTGTCTCAATATGAGGAGATATCAGCTGTTTCCTGTACTTACTTTTTCAATATTATTTATATTATTGTTAATTACTTTTGCCATCAATCCAATTTCACGTCAATTACTTACTTACATTACAATATTTTTTGTACTATGGCCACCTCACTTTAATTTACTTTACAATACTTTTTATATAATGCCACTTTACATTCATTCAGTACTCTTTGCATTGTCTGTTGTTTGCCTGTTTGCTTGGTTGTTTGTTGGTTTGTTTGTATTGTGGAAAAACTGCTGCTGTAACAAGTGAATTTCCCCATAGTGGGATGAATAAAGTATTATCTAATCTAATCTAAAGAGTCACAGCTCCACCTTTCAGGAAGCAGATTTTCAAAATAAGAGCTTTGTTTCTTCTCTCTGTGTAACTGTGGTTGTTGTTGTCAGTGTGTGGTTGTTCTTCCTTTGTCCCATGAATGCAACACGAGGGACTTTCCACAAGTCGAGTTCCAACATGTTAAAAATGTGATGAACAAACGTTATTGTTAAACAGACTCAGTGACGCAGTGGAAGAAGTACTCCAACTATTAATACTACACGGTGAAGTAATACTCTGTCCAACGTCCTGCTCTGTTAAATGTACTTGATGTAGAAGTAGCAGTGAGAGAGCTGATTCTCTGGAACATTACATCATGTTTTACTGCTGAGTCATACTTTGTGTGTAAACTGTGAATGTGCAGAGTAACACGCTGTCAGATAAATGGAGGACAATAACAAGTACAAGCTTTCCTTCTGAGATTAAAGCAAGTATTCAGACATGTTACTGCAGTAAACGTACTAATAGCACAGTGTGAAGTTCCAGCAGCTGGCTGAGCAGATAACTAACATGGAGAGAAAACAGACAGACTCTCTGCTCCCCCTGAACTCAACACAATATGAAAATGAAAAAGTGAAAGACTTACGTACTGGACTGTTCTGATTGGAGGGTTTCTCACGCTGCAGCTGGACCTGGAAGACCTCTGGGACACCGAGACATCTTAACGTGTGTGTCGACTGAAACCTTTTTCTCTGACAGGAAAACAATAAACCTGTTTCAGCTTCATTAGGAGGAGGAGGAGACAGAAAGAATCCTGTAGAACCAGAAAGACTCCGACAACAGAGGAACTTTCTACACAACGAGTTCCAACATGTTTAAAATGTGATGAACAAACTTTATCATTAAACAGACTCAGTGACGCAGTGGAATAAGTACTCCAAACTATTAATACTACACGGTGAAGTAATACTCTGTCCAAGGTCCTGCTCTGTTACTAAATATACTTGATGTAGAAGTAGCAGTGAGAGAACTGATTCTCTTGAACATTACATCATGTTTTACTGCTGATTCATACTTTGTGTGTAAACTGTGAATGTGCAGAGTAACACTCTGTCAGATAAATGGAGGACAATAACAAGGGGAGCCACTACTTTGAAACCTCCGTAAGCTGCTGAGAGGCTGAGTCAGGAACAATCAACACTTGTATGACGCACACTTTGAATAATTCAGTTCCACTCCGTGATATGCGTTTACAGAATTATTTTCCACTTGAGAATAGGAAAAAAACTGAAACAACATAATCTAGTAGCATGAAAAATGGCCTACTGTATGAACGTGGATATGTTGAATTGTTCACCTTTGAGTTTTCTGTGAAACTTGCTGTCAACAGAAAATGTAGATCCCAAACTCGCCCCTCCCTCAATCCTCCACCATGCAGGTGCAGAGATGTATAAATAGATGATGATTATTGTGATTAAAGCAAGTATTGAGACATGTTACCAGGGGTGTCAGACTGGCAGGAATATGGGGACTGAGTACCCAGGGCCCTCATGTAAGGAGGGCCCATAAAGATGGTCGAAGTAATAGCTGTGGATACAGGCAGGGGCCCACAGAAAATGCCTTTCTACAGGGCCCAGAATTTTGTGCTACGGCCCTGCATGTTACTGCAGTAAAAGTACTAATAGTACAGAGTGAAGTTCCAGCAGCTGTCTGAGCAGATAACTCTCTGGACTTTAACAGAGAAAACCTCAGCAGAGAACTCCACATTACAGGCAGCACATTGAGGGCTGGGAGCCAAAGGGGCATCACTGGGTTTCATCATTCAACAGGAGAGATAGAACTAACCGGTTTCTAGCTGAACTCAGGTAGCTTCACCAGGAGGAGGAAGAGGACAGAAAGAATCCTGGAGAACCAGAAACACTCTGACTAAAGAGATCAGAGGAGAAAAGAGGAGCTACACTGAAAAGATGCAGAAGAAGTTTTCAGCCAACAAGACTGCGTCAGAGCAGACATCACCTGCCTGATAATAACTGGATGGATTATCATAGAGTGGGCGTGTCTGTGAAGAGAAGGCTCGGCCCAGAGAAAGTGATTCTTAGTATTAAAGTAAAATATAGCGTTGCTCATAACTGTGAGTCATATGTAGGCATGACATGAGGAGAACAACATCCCTATCCCCTATCAATGTATACACTCAGTTAGTTAAGTTGTTAATTTCTATATAAGTATAGGAATGTGAGTGTGTAAGCGTCACTTCATTATAATATTGAGTGTGTGTGTAATAGACTTGGAATACACAGAAAGCTTAACATGAGCACCAAATAAATCCATGAAAGTTACATTACTGACTATACAATGACGTGAAACAGGAGGGGTTGGAGCGTGTGTGTGTGTCAAGAGATGGAAGATCTGCCCGGGGGATACGAGGAGACACCTTCAAGCAACAGTGCATAAAAGTTGAGTGAAAATGATCAGTCGAGGTACACAGTTGGATAGAGCCTGGGTAACCTGTATCTCGGACACTTTTGGTCTGCGATCAGGAATACTTCGGATCTGTTCTTGTGTACCCACAATTGTGCTTTGTAACCTTAAATGCTGGACTTCACTAAATGTTATCGACTTTATTCTATCGTCTCAGTTTGGATTCCTGAGTTCTGGTGTCATTAGTCTAATCAACCAGGACACAAGAATTACAGTGTATAGTTAAACTGGAGTCAGATCTTCCTCTGACCTTTGGGCCAGGATTATCCCCTGAATTTTCTACAGGATTCAGACATGTTACTGCAGTAAAACTACTAATAGCACAGTGTGAAGTTCCAGCAGCTGGCTGAGCAGATAACTAACGTGGAGAGAAAACAGACAGACTCTCTGCTCCCTGAACTCAACACAATATGAAAATGAAAAAGTGTCTGGGACACCGAGACATCTTATTGTGTGTGTCTCTGACAGCAACACAACCAACCTGTTTCAGCTTCATCAGGAGGAGGAGGAGGAAGAGGAAGAGGAAGAGGAGGAGGAGACAGAAAGAATCCTGTAGAACCAGAAACACTGTGTCAACAGAGATGAGAGGAGGAGTAACTCTTTATAACAACCAGCAGTGATAAACAGGAAATTAAACTTCAGTTAAAAGTTATTTTAACTGTTAACAAACAACAACATGATGAATTAAAATGTTACTGATTATTGGTAATGTTGTCATCTGTTTTTTTAGAGAGAAATACCAAAATAAAGAACAATCCAACTAAGCCAAAGTCCCCAGTTAGTCTTCATCTCTGAGCTGGTGATGGTGTCATGGCGCCCTCTGGTGATGATGTCATGGCGCCCTCTTGTGACATCAGCAGGAACTACAAGCAGAGCTCCACCAATCATATTCACACATTAAAACATGTTTACAGCTTTTATTAGTTTCATCTCTATGATTTTATCTTACACAATCACCCCACTTTAAATTACACTTCATGTATTTATTTGGTAATACTTTTATTTTATAGTTTTTGTATAAAGAGAGTATAAATCTGAATGATATTAAACATTAAGACACACAAACAAACAAACAGACAGACACACACACACACACACACACACACACACACCGCCACAAACACACATAGACAGACACAAAACACACACACACACACACACACACACACACACACACACACACACACACACACACACACACACACACACACACACACACACACTACATACTACATACGTAATCTAAAAATCAGACCAAAAACTTAGAGTGCATTTGATTGCTGAGGGAACTGACTACTGGACAGCTAGATATTAAGATAAGTACTTACTTTATTTGGGTTTTTGCTGCTTCTTCTACTTTTCTACCTTCTACTGTTGCTGGATGTTTTTGCTGGATTGGCAAAATTTAGTGGTTTTTCTTAAAGTGACTGAGACTAGTTTAGTGTGAAGTTGGTGAGTGGAGGTTAATGACTATCAAGTGCTTTGACTGATTAGCCAGGGTGTGGCCTCCCACCTGTAGCCAACACCAATCACCTCCTTGTATTTAATATTGACATTTGCGAGAAGTGGCAGCGTCATCGGACGAAGACTCGGAGGACAAAGACAAAGGAGTCTACGCACGAGTTTTCGTAGGGGGGGTAAGTGGGAAGTTAAGTAGGTGTCAGAGCCATTTTCATTGGTTTGGTTGTAGGACACAAATTGTCCACTGGTGGCACTGGTAGGCATATGAGTGAAGTCTATATAGGTAGGAACCTTTCAACAGGTAACTAGGGGTGTTGTTAAGTGAAGGAGCACAAACAGTTTTTGACCGCATCAAATTGCTACAGTGCACAACGCTCATGTGGATGATGAAATGTTTGTTGATGGAGCTTGATGGACACATGGTTTCTTGCACGTTGATATGAAGAACTTTGTGATCAATAAATGCCCAGAAAAACGCAACGATGACTATTGGAGTCTGTGGTTTCAACAGAAGACTACTGAGTCAGGTAGAAGAGAGCACGTCAGCTAGTTTACTAGCCATAGACTGTTTGTTTGTTTGTTTGTTTGTAGTTTAAGTCTGCATAGCAGCCCCTCAGTGGCTTTAAGTTTTAGGTTTAGCCATTATAGTGGGTTTGATATCTCATATCTCACTTAGACTGCTCAGGGTCTTCATCCAGAAATGTGCTGCTTCTCCAATCCTGTCTGTGTTTCCTCTCGGAGATACTACAAACCACGCATTAGCTCGCAACATTTCCCCAACCCCACCTCTCTTACCTATCCCCCAACCCCACCTCTCTTACCTATCCCCCCAACCCCACCTCTCTTACCTATCCCCCCAACCCCACCTCTCTTACCTATCCCCCAAACCCCCCCAAACCCACTCTTTACCTATCCCACCAACCCCACCTCTCTTACCTATCCCACCAACCCCACCTCTCTTACCTATCCCCCCAACCCCACCTCTCTTACCTATCCCACCAACCCCACCTCTCTTACCTGTCCCACCAACCCCAGTTCTCTTACCTATCCCACCAACCCCACCTATCTTACCTATCCCACCAACCCCTCCTCTCTTACGTATCCCACCAACCCCACCTCTCTTACCTATCCCACCAACCCCACCTCTCTTACCTATCCCACCAACCCCAGTTCTCTTACCTATCCCACCAACCCCACCTCTCTTACCTATCCCACCAACCCCACCTCTCTTACCTATCCCACCAACCCCACCTCTTACCTATCCCACCAACCCCACCTCTCTTACCTATCCCACCAACCCCACCTCTTTTACCTATCCCCGCTCCACACACACCCAACACCTTCTTACAGGTGGCCTCTCTCAGAACAGTACACTAGTTCTCTCTCTTCTGCCTCCTCTTTCACCCACACACCCAGACCCACTGGTAGAGGGTGGGGGGACAGGCCTCCTCATTAACCCCAAGTGGAGATCTTCTCTCTACCCACTGCCACAGTTCACTCCACTCTCTTATGAACTTCATGCTGTCACCATAACTCATCTGGTACAACTAGTCATCATTGTTATCTACCACCCACCAGGTCCTCTGGGGGAGTTTCTGGAGGAGCAGGATGTCCTTCTTTCTAACATCCCTGAAACTGGTCCTCTGCTGGTACTTCTGGGTGACTTCAACATCCAGACAGAGAAGTCAGCTGCCTTTCTTCACCTTCTCTCTTCTTTTGCCCTCTCACTCTCTCCTTCACCACCCACTCACAAAGCTGGTAACCACCTAGATCTCATATTCACCAGAAACTGGTCTACATCCAACCTCACTGTTACTCCACTCCACACCTCAGACCATTTCTTACTCTCTTACTTTCTAACAATTTAAACCGTGTTATAACCATGTTAACTTATTTTACAAATGCACACACATCCTAAAAATATTCACTGCACCAACATAATTTCTAGTATTTATATGATTACACACCACAACACACAGATGACAGAGACTTCAATCACACAGTCACTTTACAGCAACAGGTCAACATGTCAGGGATCAGATCACATGACCAACTGCAGTTACAGGTTGCCATGACGACTCCTGTTTCAGAGAGTTCTTCAAATAGTATGAATGAAAATTAAAAGTTGTATAAAACTCAGTTAATGAAAGATTAACCATAATCCTAAGGAATAATTTACCATTAGTATAGGAGAGGAAGGAGGAGGAGAAGAGTAGGAGAGGAACAGAGGAAGAGAGGAAGAGGAGTTACACACACACACACACACACACACACACACACACACACACACACACACACACACACACACACACACACACACACACACACACACACACACACACACACACACACACACACACACACAGACACACACATACACACACACACAAACACACACATCACTGGTTACCAGTTGCGGCCCGCATCCGCTTCTCGTAGAGTACTCTAGTCCTCTCATACAGTACACTAGTCCTCTCATACAGTAGGCTACACTAGTCCTCTCATACAGTACACTAGTCCTCTCATACAGTACACTAGTCCTCTCAGTACATAGTCCTCTCACTAGTCCTCTCATACAGTACACTAGTCCTCTCATACAGTAGGCTACACTAGTCCTCTCATACAGTACACTAGTCCTCTCATACAGTACACTAGTCCTCTCATACAGTACACTAGTCCTCTCATACAGTACACTAGTCCTCTCATACAGTACACTAGTCCTCTCATACAGTACACTAGTCCTCTCATACAGTACACTAGTCCTCTCATACAGTAGGCTACACTAGTCCTCTCATACAGTACACTAGTCCTCTCATACAGTACACTAGTCCTCTCATACAGTACACTAGTCCTCTCATACAGTACACTAGTCCTCTCATACAGTACACTAGTCCTCTAGTACTCTCATACAGTACACTAGTCCTCTCATACAGTACACTAGTCCCCATACAGTACACCCCCCCGCTCCAAGCTACATCAGGCCTCTCGGCTCATTATCGCTCAGCGCTCAAAGCAGTTTGCTTCCCGCTCCACTCCACCCCGCTCGCTCCGAAAAAGGAAAAAATCTACATGTATATCACTTTTAGCTTAGACCACAGCCTTACCTCCTAAAGAACTAATGAGCAACAACAACATTTTTCAAATAGAAACGTTTTATTTCAAATTACAAATTAGTCACAAAAATTCCTGTAAAATTAAACGAATAAATGGGCCTAATAATATAAATAAAAATTATATAAACAAAAATATACATTAGGCCAACATTCTTACAACTGAACTTTTGCGCAGCGTGCAAGATTAAAATTTAAATTGGCTTATATCAATTGTACAAAAAAATCTGCGTTAAAATTAAACAAATTAATGGGCCTACTTATATAAATAAAAATATACAGGCTATAGGCCTACTTCAAAGTTTTAAAATTAACTATTAGGCCAAAATTCTTAACTGAACTTTTGTGCAGAGTGCACGTGGATTTCAATTTAAATTGGCTTATGTTGTCAAACTAAAAAAAAGAAAAAAATGAATTGCTTTCCTTATCTACAGTTCTTTTGAGTTCACCTTCAAGAACACAAGTTTGGACAATGTCTGAGGCTTCAGACTGATGCGGTGGTTTCTGGAGAGCAGGCCAGCAGCGGAGAAAACCCTCTCTGAACACAATGCTGAACACAATGCGAGCCACTTTAGACAGGCGGGGAAAAGACGTTGAGTTTTCTTTCCAAAATCAAATGACATCTGTGTCCGGGTTCTGTCTCGGAGATGAGAGGTCATTTTCAACTTCACCTTTGGCGTCGCCGGTAATGCGTTGCTGCTCGCTGAAGTATGACCCAAACAGGCGAGCTCTTTTTGGTTCAGGCTCGGGATTCAGGTCAGCGGCGGGTGGTGTGTCGGTCTCAGGTGTCCCACTGGGAGCGTTAATTTCCTCCGCTTCTTTTATGAGGAGGTCACGGATCTCCCCGAGTTTGCTGCATACGGACTCATCTCGGATTATCCATTCTGTCTTGAAACGGGGATCTAACACTGATGCTAAAATGAGATGTTTATCAGTATAGTATCTTCCATAGCGAGTTGACACGTTGTTTGCCAATGTTTCTGCAAAAGCAGCGATGCCCATTGGAAGTGCAGCGTGAGTGTCATCGGTGAGCAGGGATTTTATTTCTGTGACAGCAGGGAGGATCATCCCCAGGCTCCCCAGCTCCTTCTGCATTTCTTCTGTGAGGTCTGCCAGAGGTGTCAGCACACTGACAAGGTGTGTCAGCTGGCGTACTTGATTCAGGGTGATGTTAGCAACATTAGACTTGAGTTTGTTTTGCCATAACGGGTCTCTTTGGAACAACCGGATGACCGACTGAATCATCCGAAGCTGGCTGCTCCATCGGGTGGCGCAGGCATTTGTGGGGCGGACCCCTAATTGGTCTGTTTCCTCTGTGTTCAGGGTGCTCTTGTGTACACTTTTCACCAGCTTGCCGACTTTAACTAACAGCCTTTTAATGTTGTCGTGCTCGTTAACGGCATCGTTGATCGCCAGCTGAAGCATGTGAATGGGGCATCTCAGATGTAAATTTGACACAGTAAAGTAGTGATTTATCATAGTTTCTACATTAGTTGTTATCACTTCCACATGGACTTGGGAGGGCACCGGTGGTTCCTCATCCTCCTCTTCATGTCCTGCTGCTGCTGCTGCATCCATGGTCCCTTCCCCTCCGCCTCCTCTTCAGAGCCAGGGAGGAGGTTAAACGCCTCGATCATGTTGCTGCCACTGTCAGTGACGACCCCAATCACACGTCGCTGCACCTTCCAATATTTCAGTACACTTTCATACTTTTGATAAATACGATCTGCGGTGTGGTGCCCTTGTACTGTATGTGCTCACAGCCCAACAAAACCGTGTGCCCCCGGAAACGTCCCATCAATGAAACTGGCCACGATGCCCAGGAAGCTGTGCCCTCTTCTACGGGTCCAAATGTCGGCTGACAGAACGAGCCCATCACCGTTTTGCAGTAGGTCTCGCAGTTTGGCTTCCATCTCTTCCCGAGCATGTGGCATGAGCGTGTCCCGTACGGTGTTGTAGCATGGGGGGGTGTAGCCCGGTTGAGCTGCGCTGGCGAAGTGTTGCATCCCTTTGCGTTCTCCTTTATTCAGCGGTTCATAGTCCATGTAAATCATTTTAAAAAATGCTACATCCAGCTCTCTTTTTCTCTCCCTTGTTATGGTTGGGCCTTTGCGTGCAGTGAAGAAACTTTTGAATTCCTCAACCGATTTCTCTTGTTGCTGCTGCTCCTCCTCTCGCTCTATCAAATACAAATTCACGGACGACACAAATGAAATAAAACAAACTATTAGGCCTACTTTAATGACAAAACGAATTTGTTTACTATATTTAATTTACACTTTGTTACAAGTTACCGTATTCAATGTGCTAACCTGTTGCTTTCTTCTTTTTAGATTCCAAAAGGAATCTTTACTTACTGAAACGATGTCTCCACATTCGTCTTCTTGGACCACATTACCACTGTTAGTTAGTTTGTTAATAGTACACCTGTATGATTTCTCGCTTTCTTTTTTGAAGTACTTTTTGAACTCCATTATTGAGCAGAGTTTTGAATGAAAATAGTCTGTTGATGACAGCGCAAGACAGATGGATTCTGGGTCAAGCTTGACTGAGCATGCTCAGACTCGTGGTGTGAGCGGAGCCAAATTGGAGCGATGCTCCGTCCTTTTAAAAATGCTGCTCTGTCTAAGACTAGTACTCTCATACAGTATACCAGTACTCTCATACAGTACACTAGTACTCTCATACAGTACACTAGTACTATCATACAGTACACTAGTACTCTCATACAGTACACTAGTACTCTCATACAGTACACTAGTCCTCACATACCGTACACTAGTACTCTCATACAGTACACTAGTCCTCACATACAGTACACTAGTACTCTCATACAGTATACTAGTACTCTCATACAGTACACTAGTACTCTCATACAGTACACTAGTACTCTCATACAGTACACTAGTACTCTCATACAGTACACTAGTACTCTCATACAGTACACTAGTACTCTCATACAGTACACTAGTACTCTCATACAGTACACTAGTCCTCTCATACAGTACACTAGTCCTCACATACAGTACACTAGTACTCTCATACAGTACACTAGTCCTCACATACAGTACACTATTCCTCTCATACAGTACACTAGTCCTCTCATACAGTACACTAGTCCTCTCATACAGTACACTAGTCCTCTCATACAGTACACTAGTCCTCTCAGTACACTAGTACACTAGTATACTAGTACTCATACAGTACACTAGTCCTCTCATACAGTACACTAGTCCTCTCATACAGTACACTAGTCCTCTCATACAGTATACTAGTACTCTCATACAGTACACTAGTCCTCTCATACAGTACACTAGTACTATCATACAGTACACTAGTACTCTCATACAGTACACTAGTACTATCATACAGTACACTAGTACTCTCATACAGTACACTAGTACCCTCATACAGTATACCAGTCCTCTCACACAGTACACTAGTACTCTCATACAGTACACTAGTCCTCTCATACAGTATACTAGTCCTCTCATACAGTACACTATTACTCTCATACAGTACACTAGTACTCTCATACAGTACACTAGTACTCTCATACAGTATACCAGTACTCTCATACAGTACACTATTACTCTCATACAGTACACTATTACTCTCATACAGTACACTAGTACTCTCATACAGTATACTAGTACTCTCATACAGTACACTAGTACTCTCATACAGTATACTAGTACTCTCATACAGTACACTAGTACTCTCATACAGTATACTAGTACTCTCATACAGTACACTAGTACTCTCATACAGTACACTAGTACTCTCATACAGTATACCAGTACTCTCATACAGTACACTAGTACTCTCATACAGTACACTAGTCCTCTCATACAGTACACTAGTACTCTCATACAGTATACTAGTACTCTCATACAGTATACCAGTACTCTCATACAGTACACTAGTACTCTCATACAGTATACTAGTACTCTCATACAGTACACTAGTACTCACATACAGTACACTGGTACTCTCATACAGTACACTAGTACTCTCATACAGTACACCAGTACTCTCATACAGTACACTAGTACTCTCATACAGTATACTAGTACTCTCATACAGTATACCAGTACTCTCATACAGTATACTAGTACTCTCATACAGTACACTAGTACTCTCATACAGTATACCAGTACTCTCATACAGTACACTAGTACTCTCATACAGTACACTAGTACTTACATACAGTACACTAGTACTTACATACAGTACACTAGTACTCACATACAGTACACTAGTACTTACATACAGGGCCATGAATGGATCAGCCCCAGCTTACATCCAGGACCCCAACCCCCCCACTTCGCTCTGCATCAGCCACACTGCTTGCTGAAGTAAATAATACATGGTGTTAAAGAAAGTGTTTATTAAGTATTACCAAATAAATACATAACATGTAATAACATGTAATGTATAAAGTGTGGTGAGTGTGTGAGATAAGAACATAGAAATGAAACTAATAAAATGTGTAAACATGTTTTAATGTGTGAATATGATTGGTGGAGCTCTGCTTGTAGTTCCTGCTGATGTCACCAGAGGGCGCCATGACGTCATCACCAGAGGGCGCCATGACGTCATCACCAGAGGGCGCCATGACGTCATCACCAGAGGGCGCCATGACGTCATCACCAGAGGGCGCCATGACGTCATCACCAGAGGGCGCCATGACGTCATCACCAGAGGGCGCCATGACGTCATCACCAGAGGGCGCCATGACATCATCACCAGAGGGCGCCATGACGTCATCACCAGCTCAGAGATGCTGTGTCTGAATGTAGTTCAGAGGTCTATGTGTTCTTGTGTATTAAAGTAAATAGTTAACCTTTCACCGTGTGGTCCTGTGGATGTTTTAATGTGGATTAAGACGAGGAGATGTAGAAGAGCATCGAGCTACCACTTCATTCTGGGGAAAGCTACAACATTTAGGAACTTAAATTCATGCATACTAATATATCTGAATGCAGGAGTTTAGACATCAGACTGATAGCTGAGAGTGTGTTCTCCACCTCCTCTATTAGTAGAGGGTCCTGATTAGGATTGGACTCTACTAATAACATGGTGTTGAATATGAACCCAAAGTTGCATCATAAAGAAGCTCCACTAGTTCCTGTTGGAGGAGAGCCAGCTCATAGTGATGCTGTTCCATATTAGTAGATTTAGTGAGAGAATAAAAGAGCTGAGTCATGTTGTCTCCACATCAGTCCTGTCAGTGAAGACAAGGACCGACACTACCTGCTGCACCAGCCCCTTCTCATTCTGACCTCCTAAAATCAGGAGGTTAGGACAGTGTCTGTCAGCGTCTGATGGACCTAAAAGGCCTTCAGTGTGTGTGTGTGTAAGGCCCCGGGGAGAGCAGCAGGTAGATCAGATTTAGAGAGTAGTATGTAAGGAGGGTGGTTGGGGGGGATGGGTCAGACTCAGGACTTTACCCAGGAGACCCGGGTTAGACCAGGAGACCCGGGTTAGACCAGGAAACCCGGGTTAGAGCAGGAGACCCGGGTTAGACCAGGAGACCCAGGTTAGACCAGGAGACCCGGGTTAGACCAGGAGACCCGGGTTAGACCAGGAGACCCGGGTTAGACCCAGGAGACCCGGGTTAGGGTCCCGCTAGAGTCGCTTTTTAGTTTCCTCCCACGGGTCACAGAACCATAGGACCTTCTAATAGTGGAGACCAATCACGTCACTGGAAACACTAAAGGAGACTTTTAGAGTCAATAAGAACCAGAAAGAAGCTGTTGTAGAGACACACACACACACATACACATACACATACACATACACACACAGAGACACACACACACACAGGACCAACGGCTCAGACACACACACACACACACACACACACACACACACACACACTACACACTACACACTGCACACCACGCACCCCACACCACTACACACTGCACACTGCACACTGCACACTGCACACTGCACACACTGCACACACACACACCCCACACTGCACACTGCACACTGCACACACTGCACACTGCACACTACACACTACACACTGCACACTGCACACTGCACACACACCACACACTGCACACTGCACACTACACACCACACCACACACACACACTACACACTGCACACTGCACACTACACACTGCACACCACGCACCACGCACCACGCACTACACACCACACACTGCACACGCACACACTGCACACCACGCACCACGCACCACGCACCACGCACCACACACACACACACACGCACCACGCACCACGCACACACACACACACACACTACACACTACACACTGCACACTGCCCTCAGAGAGGAGCAGGTCAGTAAAAGATGAGAGAAGTCTCTGTATGTTCTGCAGTAGTTTAGTTTGTTGTCACATTACTCAACCCCAGATTTGTGAATACAAATATCTGAAGTGAGTAAAGTTCTGTCACAAAAACTATGTTGTTTCGTATCATTGCAGATTTTTAAGTGCACGGGTATCTGGAGATCCTGGAGATTTCTTAGTGGGTATACTGCGTATACCTGCGTATCACGTAGACTACATCATGCACTAACCAACCTAACCCTTTATGTCACATCCTGAAGTTATTCAGCAAAGACAATTTGGAGGTAACTTGATCTATTTTTCTGGTTATAGAAAGATTTTGATTCTATTGGGAGATTGGTGTCCTATATTTTCTACATATAAGGCACCCCAGTCTACTTCTAGATTGATTCAAGTCAAACTCAGGGTCTGGGACATATTCTGCTGGGATCTGTGGATTAACCAGTAATTATGAAGCGAGCCAAAGTCATATCCTGACTGCCCATGCCAAAGGAGAGTTTGTAAAAGCCATGTGGGAAATGAAAAGTTGCCAAGGCGAACATACAGAGAAGCAACAATGAGATCTCAGACAACGTGAAATCACTCGGTCTGAGAAGCAAGTGCATCAAACAGTACAAGCTTTTCAGAGTTTTATCAACCCATTTCAGCTTGAGACTTCTCAGCCCTTGACAAGTTTGAGTTCAGGAGCAGCTATGCCAGAAGCGTGTGCGCTATGATGTGCCGAATGCCCTGAAAAATGACAAAACTCAAAAAAGAGAAGGTCATCCGTGATCGACTTCAAACTAAAAAGGTCCTTTTCTTTGAACCCATCAAAAGGAACTGATTCAAGACAATGTCGCTCTACCACACCTAAAAGGAAGCTTGTGGCGTCAAACCAGAAAGGGATCCAGTACAAGGCCACAAGTGGGTTTATATTTCAGATCTTCATCAAATCACAAGAACTTAAGTCACAAATTAGCATCTCTGACATAATCAGTCCTTCCAGAAAAATGCTTTTTTGTGATTGTTGCGGCAAAAATCCTTGATTATGCGGCAAGTTTTCTTAAAAAAATGATGGAATATGAGGGATAAGGAATTGTATGCGATGAAATTGCGGGAACTTGAAAAAATTGCGAATCAACTGAAATCAGCTGAGCGAGATCACAGAGGTTGTGGTGAATGTTTTATCGTTAATGGGCTGAATGTTCATCGACCCACTGACTGGAATGGTTTTCTCCCAAATGATGAAAACAAGAAAGCACTCATTCATTTACTTCTGGATCACTGGAGCACTCGTGATATGATGGAAGACATCATCCGAAGGCCTGTCATTTTCATAGAGGCTGGTCAAGCTTTCAAGCAGTGAAACACTGGCCATCTGGAATTTGGGCAAATGCCAGAAGGGCCGCACCCTATTGACCCCCTATGGGCCACTACTGATAAAGTTATTTTATGCATGGGTGGAAAGATTAACTCGAAAGGCAGAGTTACTAATTTCCAAGCTAGGTTGTTGAACAAAATAGGGCCGGTGTGTTGCAAATGCCAGAGCCGTTTTTTGAATGCAATGCTGGAGTAATGTCAAAAGAACTTCTACCAGAGATCTGTTCAAAACATGAAGAAACAGATGTGAGGGTGATCATTTACATGCAGTATATCCAAACTAAATGCCTCACATCAGAACAGTTAGAGTCATTTTCTTCATCCTCCTGTATTATGCCAAGTCATCAACTGTCAGCATCAACTCTGACATGGGAGATAGACTAATCAACATCAACCAGCTGGCTGGAGATTATTCACAGGAACACATTTCAGCTCTCTTCTGGCCTTGCATGCGTTGCTGACTGCACTTAAGCATTCAAAGGCAAAGGGAAGGTCCGTCCGATAAAGACTTAATCAGAATTCAAAGTTTATTCAGTGAAGATGAGGAAGAGGAGGAAAATGATGATTGAGAGTTTATATTCTACACTAATACAATACACTAACATGACCAGTCATCAAAGTACAGCATGGATAAGCAGCAAAAAGATCTATGAACCAAAGAAATGTTTTCTATTTTATGTTTGAGCTGTATTTTAGTTTTGCCATTTGGCTGTAAAGAATGTTTACCTGTACAGGTTACTAATGTTTACTCAGTTGAAGGTTGGCCTTTTGATAACAGACTGCACACTAGAGTCATCTTCCTTGTGTTGCAAGGACTTTGTGGACGTTAATAAATCTCACATTTGGTCGAGTCCGACTTGGGACGATGTCCTGCATGTCTTCTCCCTCGCTCTCCATCTTTCATTAAAAGCAGAAATGCCCAAAAAATAATCTTAAAAAAAAAAAAAAAAGATATTGTTCATATGCTAAAAATATCCTTAATCCCATGTTGAGTGGGAATGCTTGGAAGTTCTGTTTTCTCTGATTTGAGGTCCAGTGGAGAATATTATACCAGCTTTAATCTCCTAGCTAAAAAGGTCATCTTGGACTTAAATTGAAGCTTATAAACTTGGGAAGTTATTCATGTACATTTGAGGCATTGATATCTATAATAAAATGCTTGAAAATGATCACTTTTGATGACACTTTGTCAGGCGGACAGACATTTTTTTGTCTTTTGGGGTATGTTGAGGTGATATTTGACAGCAAAAGGCAGCAATCCCCAGAATCTTTTTCTGCTAGCTTCCCCTATGTGTCAGGATACACCATGTAAAATATTAGGCTTATATGACTATTTATGTAGTTGCAGTACCTTAATATTCACAATTACATAATTCTGCCAAAAGCTTTTCCCAAAAAGGGTGTTTTTTGGTCCCTGAGACCAAACGGGGCTGAGTTGGGGGTGGTCGTTATCAACTTGTGATGGCCCAAGGTATAAGATAATAGGAAATAATAGTGAAAGAAAGGTAGCAAAAAAAACATCCTGAGGAGTGCACCTGGCTGTGTGTGTGTGTGTGTGTGTGTGTGTGTGTGTGTGTGTGTGTGTGTGTGTGTGTGTGTGTGTGTGTGTGTGTGTGTGTGTGTGTGTGTGTGTGTGTGTGTGTGTGTCTATCTGTGTGTATCTGTGTGTGTGTGTGTGTGTGTGTGTGTGTATGTATGTGTGTTGTGGTATTCAACACTTTTTGGGGACATTAATATGTTTACACAGTCACGTTATGGGGACCTCTTGTGGTATGGGGACCAAAGATGAGGTCCCCATAAGAGAAACCCTTTTAAATGAATGCTGAAGTCATTCTGAAGTAGCCTGAGTGATTTTTAGCATTGGCCCATAAAACACGTTTTCAGTCAGTGTGTGTGTGTGTGAGGTGTGCTCACTAGCACCCCTGTACTTTGAGAGTGGTATTGCACCCATTGCTTCACACACACATATTCCAAATATGGTTAGTTACCGCCCACTTCCTTGTCCTCACGAGGAATGATTTCAGCAGCAAAAAGTAATTATCAGTGTTAAGGCTACAGATGAATAGGGTAAAGTTTAAAATAATAAATATCATCATGAAACTTCCTGTTGATTACTTACACAAAATGCATTACAAGTTTTTAAAATGTGTATGTTTAGTTATGCTAATTAGGCATTATCTCTATGTGTTTATGATAAAACCAGGTGCACAATTATTTTTTCAGCTAACTAACTAACCAGAAACAGACCCCTCAGTCAGATGATCGATTTTTGCCATATCTTTGAATAAATATATAACAAAACCCACACTAGACAGTTGTATGGACACAGAACAAGACCAACAGTAGATGTCACAGCTTTTTTAAAGTCTAATTGTCCATTCCAGCACGATATATGTATTTTAGCTGTGTTTAGACTCTTGCGCCTATGTTTCACACTGGCAGTTGTGACGGCCTCAGCTTTCGAGATCTTGAGATCAGTTTCTCTCAGTGAATTGACCATCACCATCACAACTTCTCCATAACAGACACCGTGGCAGAGGCACCTTCATTGAATATCGAGATGGCCATACTTGCTGCTGCCTCAAGCTTACTTTTCCCACAAAACAGTCCCCTCAGTCAGCTGATGGTGAAGTTAACTAACCAGAAACAGCCCCCTCACTCAGCTGATGGAGAAGCTAACTAACCAGAAACAGCCCCCTCAGTCAGCTGATGGTGGAGCTAACTAACCAGAAACAGCCCCCTCAGTCAGCTGATGGAGAAGCTAACTAACCAGAAACAGTCCCCTCAGTCAGCTGGTTCATAACAACACAACAGAACAAAACTATCCTCTGAAGGATTACTGTCCCGCTTACCGTCGCTGTAACCTTGATAAAACTTCCACTCATTCGCTTTTTATAACTTTAAAGGATTAAATCTTCACAATATACAGCCATGCGACACACCAATTGAAAGCTTAGCCTCTAATGATTAATGTATGCCCACATACAAAGCATAAGATGATTTATAGTAGTTACACAACTGTTACAAAGTAACAGAAAATAAAACAATTCAGCCGTAATCTGCGCGGGTGTCAAGAGTGCATTCATACCTGTTTTCGTTGTCCTCTCAGCAACAAAGTGGTATTTTGCCCAAAACTTGATTTTCATAAATCCACAAGAGTCCAAGGAAATGTAATATCCAAGCTTTATATTCCAAAACGATCTGATCGCCTCAAAATGTTGAAGTTTCTGGCCGAATCACAACGGAAAAACGCAAAACAGTTTTCCATTTCCGCACTTGTTATCACCGCTAGCTTCTCTGCCCAGTTTGCTACATTATCAATGTGGGCGTCATCATATTCCCTAGCTTCTAAGCTTTCGATTGGTACCTCATATAAGCCAATCCGTTAGGTTTGCCTCTGATATGGCCAATGGAAGCGGACAAGCCGATGACAACATGTCAGGGACCACGTTGAGACGATCAACATTTTCTCGGACCACTTAGATTTAAATGCAATAAGACCCATCTATCTTTTTAGCCAATGAGCAGACAATTCGATTGATATGCAATATGGGCATGACATTTTAACCCTGTGTTGGCTGGAGCTCTGTCAAAGCAAAAACTGGGCCTATCATCAGAATATCACAGCCTATGGAATTTGTAATGACTTATTTCTATATATTTCTATATATAGTTATAGACGGGTTTCCTGTTTACAAACATTACAGGGTGTGTGCGCATACCAGGGCAGAAAGTCAGATTGGTGAGCTGGTCCGATAATGCAAACACATTTTTGTCTCAGTGCACATTGTCTTAGTCCCTTCATTTCGTCATGGCATTTATAGAACACATACTCTATGGTCTTACAAAGCTAACGTTTTTGACCGATTACAATTTAAATCATTTTTTGTGAGCTGGAGAGGTCTCGTTTTAGGAAGTTAGCTATAGCTCTGTTTGCCATTCATTCCAATGGGGAAACATCGCGGCTAGACTTTCGACATACATTGCGATATTTACACTTTGAATTTCATCATA
Source organism: Perca flavescens (assembly GCF_004354835.1). NCBI lineage: Eukaryota > Metazoa > Chordata > Actinopteri > Perciformes > Percidae > Perca > Perca flavescens. Next base: position 43,148,358 of record NC_041333.1, read on the forward strand.
GCATTTATATAGCACATACTCTATGGTCTTACAAAGCTAACGTTTTTGACCGATTACAATTTAATAAATGTTTGTGAGCTGGAGAGGTCTCGTTACGAGGAAGCTAGCTATAGCTCTGTTTGCCATTCATTCCAATGGGGAAACATCATCGGCTAGACTTTTTCGACATACATTGCGATATTTTACACTTTTTCGTCATGGCATTTATATAGCACATACTCTATGGTCTTACAAAGCTAACGTTTTTGACCGATTGCAATTTAATCATTTGTCGGTTTTTAATTTTGCAGTGTTACTGTGATATATATGTATGGCTATAATGATCATTTTAGGCTAATGTAATAGCCCGTGTTAGCATCAGGGTTACTCCTGAGTGTACCCTTATGGTTGGTTTATGCCTTAAAATAATGGCCAGGATTTCTGGGAAAAGGTACGATATGTTTGTTTCAAAACATCACTGCAGGTTGATTGTTTTTAGCAGCAGAGGTTGATTGTGGGCGAGAGGGCGACAACACTGTCTTGGTTAGCTCGACGAAGCTCTACTGCCACTGTCTTGGCAACGTTAGCTAATGTCCGCTAGCTAATGTAGGCTAACTATAGCCAGTTAGCTGTGTATGTAACGTAACAAAAACCCACCCATCTCAGAGGAGCGAAGCTTAATATTTCAGTCAATAAAGTTATGTACAAAAGGAGCACTAACGCCACAGGTCTTATCTTGGCAACATGGACGCAGATATAGTAAACTCCGAAGGCAGTCGTAATATTTACCTAGTAGGCTAGGCTAACGCTGTTGCGCTAACGTTACCAAAACATCGACGTAGCTTTAGCTAGCAGTCTAAACTTATCTTGAATCTGGACCTTTAATTGTCTATGGTCCAGACTCGAGTACCACACCCCTGATCTGATATCACTGAGCTGAACAACAACAAGCTGCAACTTTTCTGATTAAATGGGAGCCTGACTCTTGCATATGACCCCAATCTTCCCCTCTTATGGCTTGAAGCCATAACCTCCGCCAGTTTTTGGCAAAGGCATGCTTCCCCCTAGGTATGTTAAACATCAGGCACCCATCACGGGCTCTGTTTGTACAATTAACCACGCAACAACTCCTTGGCATTTTGACTTACGCTATGCCGCTACTACTAGCTAGCTACACAACACGCCTTCTTTCTGTCCCCCGGTTGCGTGCAAGCGGTGATAACGCTGCTGAGAAACCCATGTATTTTAAGTATGTGTGTGATTGATGTGGGTGTGTTTGTGTATTTGAGAAGTGTTTTATTATGTACTTTATTGCCTTTTTTTTTTTGCACTTTTCAAATTGAAATAAGAAAACGGACAGACATTTCTGTAGAAATAAATTCATATAAAATCAATTGTTGAGTCTTTTGGCATCTGGATGTTTTCTATAATAACCTGAGACCTGGGCCTGGGTGTATCTGTATATCACCAGATGTGTTTACAGTATTTTATTTTGATCATTTTACAGATTTATGACTTGGACGGAAATACAAAACCTCCATTCTAGCCTCTGTAACTTTGTGTTACTGTGTCAGTAAGGCCTAGAATCACCCTGACACTGACAACATTTTTTAAAGTGTTACCTTTCCAATGATGTCAGGCACACCCCAGAGTGTCAAAGTATATGGGAGCTGTACCACTTTTAATTCAAGAACCATGACATTTCAGCCAAATCTTAACAGGCTAATTATGAATCATTCAAAAGACCAATATTTAGAACATTGGAGAAAGCAAAGTAGACTAAATTATTTGACGTAGTATCTGCACACTGTCAGAGATACAAAGAAGAGACAGATCCTGACTAAATACAGGCTCAGTGACCAGTGACAGACAGGTCAGAGAGAGAGAGAGGCTTAGTGACCACCAACTGGGTCAGACAGAGATACTCTTTCTCCTTGACTGGGAAAAACTATCTTCACTAAGATATTTACACCTTGGTAAAATAGCCCAAAAATAAAACTTTCCAAAGTTAACACCAGAAAAGAAGCTGGTAGTTCTCCTAGGAGGGGGGAGCAGATCCGCCTGACTTCCTGTTTCATGTTGTAGACAACGGCAGACGCTTAACGCTTAACGCCTTGCGATTTTAAGTCCTCCACAACGAAATACAGTCACTATTTACACCGTTTTAGCTGTATTTTAACCGACCTGTCCGGCCGCAGTTTTTCCGTTGTTTGCAAAACTTTCCTCCGCTCCGTTAGCTAACGTCTAGGTATTTGTTGTGCTAACGGCTAGTTAGCCTGCCTGCTAGCGGGAGTTAAAGCGGACCACTCAGGATTTTGCCTCCTTGGAAATCTATTCTATATTTTGGTAGCAGTAACGGGCTATCCACAGCTTGCTAATACAAGCAGGAGCACCTGCATTGTATTTCGACTTGTGAAGGTTTTTAGGTTTTAGGAGAAGGCCTCCATCAACGTTGCTTCTAGCTAAACTAGCAAGCTACACGATGCCCCCCCTCAGCTGTTCACCTGGCTGTGACTCGTGCCTCCTGTTCAGCCAGAAGATAGTGGAACTTGAAGCCAGAATATCGACTCTCCACCAGATCAAGGCAAGTGAAGAGTTCCTCGACTCCATTATCATTGGAAGTTCCCCTAACACACACACTGTCGGATGTCTTGATTCCACTGTGCCCTGTAATACTCTCACCCCACCACGCACTAATACAACCTCTAACCCTGTTGTCTCTCCTCGGCTTCTGCCGAGGACCCAGCCAGCTCTGCTGACCAGCTCCACTCCACACCAGCCTGAGCCATGGCGTGTAAGCAAGCACCAGAGCTCAGCACCAGCCCAACCCCTACAACTAGAAAACCGCTACAGCATTCTGATGAACGACGAGGAGTTCCCTTCTCTGCCACGTCCCCACGCAGCTCATCCTGGTCCATCCACACAGTCGACGCGCCCATTGAGGGCGGACTCTCCCCCCTCGGACTCATCAACCTCCACGCTGGTCATCGGAAGCTCCATGGTAAGGGACCTCCACATTCCCCCTTTACCTAGCGGTCCCTCCAAAGTCTACTGCTTCCCTGGTGCCAAGGTCCGTGACATCCAGCACAAACTTCCCGGCATCCTCGCCCGCCACGCCAAGGTCGACAACATCATCGTGCATGTGGGCACAAACGACATCAGAGAGAGACGGTCGATAGCACTCTAGGAAGACTTCACCACTCTCATCACCACCCTGATGGGCACAGGTAAGCGGATTGTCATCTCTGGGCCTCTACCTACCTACAGGAAGGGTGCGGAGAGATGGTCCAGACTGTTCTGGCTCCACACCTGGCTGGAACCACTCTGCACTTCCCTGGGCATTCCCTATGTCGACAACTTCAACCTGTTCTGGGAGATGCCCAACCTGCTGAAGCGTGATGGTCTCCACCCAAACCGACACGGAGCCAGGCTGCTATCTGACAACATAACGACCACACTGACAGAAGGCAAGTATTGACATTATGTTGAAAATATCACAGATTCATGTCCCCCAGGTATTGATCCTGATAGCACTATACAAGTGGGTGATTCTGAAAATGTTTTCTGCAGGATAACAAGTAGTACTATTATTATTCCAGTAACGTGTAGTACTAGTATTATTCCAGTAACATGTAGTACTAGTACTATTCCAATTATAATCAACAACAGACCACACAAAGTGGTGAATAGAGGGGCAATACTTAACAACCTAATTGGAATTAAAACTACCACTGCAATGATAGAAAAGGATAGGAAAATTAGATGTGGATTAGTAAATGTCAGGTCTCTGTCTTCTAAAGCAGTACTAGTAAATGAATTGATATCTGATGATCAAATTGATTTATTCTGTCTTACTGAAACCTGGCTGGGCCATGAAGAATATGTTAGTCTAAATGAAGCCACCCCTCCCAGTCATATTAATACTCAAATTCCTAGAGGCTCAGGCCGAGGAGGGGGAGTTGCAGCCATATATGATTCAAGCCTGTTAATTAACCCTAAACCCAAACTAGATTATAACTCTTTTGAAAGTCTTGTTCTTAATCTTCTACATCCAATGGAAATCAGTACAGCCAATTATATTTGTTGTTGTCTACCAAGCTCCAGGTCCGTATTTCTGAATTTTTATCTGAATTCTCAGAGTTTTTATCATGTGTAGTACTTAAATCAGACAAAGTACTTATTGTTGGTGATTTTAATATCCATGTGGACGTTGACAGCAATAGCCTTACTACTGCTTTCAACTCACTTCTAGATTCTATTGGCTTCAGTCAGAGTGTGCATGAGGCCACGCACTGTTTTAACCACACCCTCGACCTCGTGCTGGCATATGGTATCAAAATTGAAGATGTATTAGTATTCCCGCAAAATCCTTTATTATCAGACCATTTCTTAATTATTTTCGAATTCTTCATACCCGATTATACGACATTAGATAAAAGCTACTATACTAGATGCCTATCTGAGAGTGCTATAGCAAAATTTAAGGAAGATATTCCAACAGCACTAAACTCATTACCTTGTTTTAATACAACAGAGGACCTTTATGTAAACTTTAGTCCCTCTCAAATCGACAATTGTGTAGATGGTGTTACGGCCTGCCTACGGACTACTTTAGACTCTGTTGCTCCACTCAAAAAAAAGATGATGAAGCAAAGGAAACTCCCAAACTCGTAAATTAAAGCAAAACTCGCGAAAACTTGAAAGTAAATGGCGCTCCATCAAAATGGAAGAATCTCGTTTGGAGTGGCAAGACAGTTTGAAAACCTATAGGACAGCCCTCAGACATGCCAGATCAGACTATTACTCATCATTAATAGAAGAAAACAAGAACAACCCAAGGTTTCTTTTCAGCACTGTAGCCAGGCTGACAGATAGTCAGTCATCTTCAATTTTGATACCTCTAGCTCTGAGTGGTGATGAAAAAAAATATACAACAATTAGAGATAAAATTCATCACCTTTTGCCCTCAACTTCTAACGGTTCACCTTTCAACGCAGGACTGCAAGAAAGAACGACTAGACCTGACATTTACTTAGACCGTTTTTATCCTATAGACCTTCAACAACTAATGGTAAAGGTATCTTCAGCAAAGCCATCTACCTGTCTCTTAGACCCCATCCCAACGAGATTACTCAAAGAAGCATTACCCGTGGTTAACACCTCTCTACTAGATATGATCAATATGTCTTTATTAACAGGTTATGTACCGCAGTCATTTAAAGTAGCTGTGATAAAACCTCTTCTGAAAAAACCCACCCTCGATCCTGAGGTCTTAGCAAACTATAGTCCTATATCTAACCTTCCCTTTCTCTCCAAGATCCTTGAGAAAGTAGTTGCTAATCAGTTATGTGATTTTCTCCATAGCAACAGCTTATTTGAAGACTTTCAATCAGGATTTAGAAAGCATCATAGCACAGAGACGGCACTGGTGAAAATTACTAACGACGTTCTAACTGCTGCAGACAAAGGACTTGTCTCCATACTTGTTTTATTAGATTTTAGTGCTGCTTTTGACACTATTGACCATACCATCCTGTTACAGAGATTGGAACACTTAGTTGGAATTAAAGGAATTGCACTAAGCTGGTTTAAGTCTTATTTTTCTGATCGATCTCAATTTGTTAATGTTAATGATAAATCCTCTAAGTACGCGAGGGTTATGCATGGCATTCCACAAGGCTCAGTGCTTGGACCAGTTTTGTTCTCCTTGTATATGCTTCCTCTTGGTAATATCATTAGGAAACACTCAATTAACTATCACTGCTATGCGGACGACACCCAATTATACTTGTCAATCAAACCAGACGAAACAAGTCAGTTAGCTACATTTCAAGCATGTATTAAAGATATAAAATCCTGGATGACCTATAATTTTCTGATGTTAAACTGTAACAAAACTGAAGTTATTGTGCTGGGCCCTAAACACCTCCGAACTTCATTATCTACAGATATAGCTACTCTGGATGGTATTGTCCTGGCCTCCAGCACTACTGTCAGAAATTTAGGAGTTATTTTTGATCAGGATATATCCTTTAACGCCCATCTAAAACAATCATCGAGAACAGCCTTTTTTCATCTTCGTAACATTGCCAAAATTAGGAATATCCTGTCTCAAAACGATGCGGAAAAACTGGTCCATGCATTCGTTACTTCCAGGCTGGACTATTGTAACTCCCTACTGTCAGGTTGCTCAAATAAGTCCCTTAAGACTCTTCAGCTGATCCAGAATGCTGCAGCACGTGTTCTGACGAGAACTAAGAAAAAAGATCATATTTCTCCTGTTTTAGCTTCTCTGCATTGGCTTCCTGTAAAATACAGGATTGACTTTAAAGTCCTTCTCTTGACCTACAAAGCCCTAAATGGTCAAGCGCCATCCTATCTAGAACAGCTCTTAGTTCCTTATTGTCCCACTAGAGCACTCCGCTCCCAGAATGCAGAGTTACTGGTGGTACCTAGAGTCTCTAAAAGTAGACTGGGAGCCAGAGCCTTCAGCTATCAGGCTCCTTTCCTGTGGAACCAGCTCCCAGTCTGGGTTCGGGGGGCAGACACCATCGCCTCATTTAAGAGTAAACTGAAAACTCTCCTCTTTGATAAAGCTTATAGTTAGGTTAGATATGGGTCTATGGTGGAGTGAGGAGTTGCAGCGTCTGCCTAACCCGGCCCACCTGCTTCTCTTCGTAGTCATCAGATTTATTGATCATATAATCAATAATATAGTGAGAGTAGAGGGAGGCAGACCAGTACAGCCTCTCATCAATGTTTTCATTTGTTTCCTTTTGTATGCATCCTGTCCCAGAAATGCTTGTTACTAATCTAGCTCTGGGGAGTTTACTCCCCGGAGTCCTTATGTTTCTTCTTCGCAGAGCTATGCTCTGCGATTCCCTTCAACGCCCGGCCGCGTCCTGCTGCGTCTGCTGCACCCCCCCGTGCTCTGCAGCGCCACGTTTCATCCCACAACGTCCTGCAGTGACACGAACTACAACGACTACCTTCAAAATCACTGTTCCGCTATTTTCAATGCGACTATTATCGCCTTCTCACCCCCAACCGGCCCCGTCAGACACCGCCTACCAAGAGTCTGGGTCTGCCGAGGTTTCTTCCCAAGAGGGAGTTTTTCCTCGCCACTGTCGCAATAGCCATTTATAATGCTTGCTCTTGAGGGAATTACTGTAATTGTTGGGGCTTTTTAAATTGTAAATTATAGAGTATGGTCTAGACCTACTCTATCTGTAAAGTATCTTGAGATAACTCTGCTATGATTTTATACTATAAATAAAATTGAATTGAATTGAATAATAACCAATCACTGTGTGAGTCCATCCCATAATAACCAATCACTGTGTGAGTCCATCCCATAATATCCATTCACTGTGTGAGTCCATCCCATAATAACATCCCATAATAACCATTCACTGTGTGAGTCCATCCCATAATAACCCTTCACTGTGTGAGTCCATCCCATAATAACCATTCACTGTGTGAGTCCATCCCATAATAACCATTCACTGTGTGAGTCCATCCCATAATAACCCTTCAGTATGTGAGTCCATCCCATAATAACCCTTCAGTATGTGAGTCCATCCCATAATAACCATTCACTGTGTGAGTCCATCCCATAATAACCATTCACTGTGTGAGTCCATCCCATAATAACCCTTCACTGTGTGAGTCCATCCCATAATAACCATTCACTGTGTGAGTCCATCCCATAATAACCATTCACTGTGTGAGTCCATCCCATAATAACCCTTCACTATGTGAGTCCATCCCATAATAACCCTTCACTGTGTGAGTCCATCCCATAATAACCATTCACTGTGTGAGTCCATCCCATAATAACATTCACTGTGTGAGTCCATCCCATAATAACCATTCACTATGTGAGTCCATCACATAATAACATTCACTGTGTGAGTCCATCCCATAATAACCCTTCACTATGTGAGTCCATCACATAATAACATTCACTGTGTGAGTCCATCCCATAATAACCCTTCACTGTGTGAGTCCATCCCATAATAACCCTTCACTTCCATCCCATTATAACCATTCACTGTGAGTCCATCCCATAATAACCATTCACTGTGTGAGTCCATCCCATAATAACCATTCACTG
>NC_041333.1:43161452-43163952 GCF_004354835.1 Perca flavescens
CTGTACACGTTCCTGATGTCACTGTAAGACTTTTGCTGCCAAAGCTATTGAAGCGTTCGTAAATATGAAACTGGCTCTGCAGTCTCCCCCGATGCTGGGACTGCCAGATCCCTAAAAACAGTTCATTCAGACATACACGTACATACACATGCTTGCAATGAAGACATGCTTTCTGCACGTTACAAACACTCCCCACACGATGGACAGATCAAATGAGACGCAAAAACAGCACGACAAACAGAAATAACTTTTGGAAAATAGGTCCAAGTATTCAATGTGTTTGTCTGGTGTGTATACAAATTGCCTACCATGGTGTTAATTATACAAGGGAAGAAAATTGGATTTTTAGTTGATTCGGGAGCAACAATTTGGGTTTAGTGAAGTTTTGTTCTTCAAATCAGAAGCTCTCTGGTAAACTAGGGTTTTTTTGTCCCTTAGAGAAATGGTTAGAAGAATGGTTATCTCAGAGAAGTTCACCATTCTTATGATTTGAGAATATTCAGATCCTTAGGATCCTGAACTAGATAAGAAAGGAAAATGTTCATTGTTTCTTTCTCCCTTCAATCTGAGTGTCCTGTAAATTTGTTATGCAGATTGCATTTGGAAATGTCTATTTGAAATTGAAGACATTCTTTCACCCACGGGTCTTAGGAATGTTTATTCTTTTTGCCCACTGGCTTTAAAGTTGTGCGGTTTGATAAAAATCACTCTTTGGCTGACATATTTTTTTGCAGCCTAAAAGTACGTGTTGTTTACAAATTTTAATGTAACACGTACCATGTCAGTCTGTTAATCTCCTGATTACGATAACAAATTGGGACACCTGTAGTTCAGTTTAAGGAATCCCAAATATTACATGCATTCCTTTTGTCACCTTTTGACCCTGATGAAGACTACGTTGAAAAGTTTTTTTTTAACAAATCAAAGGGCGAGTATGAGTTTTCTTTTGTCTACTGGCATATATGCATGACCAGTGGCTGTCACCTTGACTGATAAACTAAATTAGTTTTTCAGAAATTCTAACTCAAAAACTCACATTCATGTTTCTTTGTCTCCAACAGAAGAGGAGACAGACGTAGGACACCTTGTGACTATTTGTAAAAATTGACTGACTGGACCGACATTACTGATAATGTTTTTATTTGTCTCCATCGACAGGAGACTATAGAAAACCTATACGACAGCGTAGGCCTTGTATTCACAGTGTTTTACATATTCAGTGAACCTGTGACTACAATAGATGCATATTCACACGGTAAAAACGACATTTTATCTACTGATGTTTCACCACCTTTTGTCTCAGGTACAGCGTTATCTCTGGGCAAAACACACAAATGTGACGTGGATTGATAGACAAATTGTCAACCTGTAGTCATCAAGCTGCGTTCGGACAACAGGCCCCAGAATACATTAGTATACGCTAAAACTGGAAGTTTTTAACTCTTTATTGACGGATGGGGTTTATAGTTCCGTGTTTAGATTCTCCAACACGTACACTTATTCTCTCAAGTAACATAAATAAGAAGAATCCTTTTTATTATGAATGTTAAAGTTTTGTTTCATTCAGGACCTTCAAGCAGTAAATGCAGTGGGTCTATGCTCGAGCACCTAATGTCTCCCACAGCTAAACATAACATTCTGCAGGGAATGTTAAAGGTTTTGATTCTCTGTTGTTTCGTCTAACGTTTTTCTTTTCTCAGAGTTCCAGTAGAAAAGACAGTAAATATGGTTTTATATTTCTGGGTGATGGTAAGCTGTACACCTTGACACACCTTTATGAGGAATACATTGAGTTGTTAATTAATGATGCCATAAATTACAGAAAGAATAACAGTGTGTTTATATGTACCCTGGAGAGATCCTTCTTTATTTGACAGAGGACAGCCAGATGAGGAGACACACACACACACACAACACACAGATACGGCACAAGCTAAAACCAAACATGAGTAGTACAAGTGAAATTTTGGTTTAAAGAAAAAATATGTGATATGTTTCCCGTAACAGGTAACGATTTGGATAAATAGATGTTCAAAGTACACGTGATTAGGTGTGCTTTAGAAGGCTAAAAACTTTAATTTGTAATGATTCTTGGAACTAGCAGATAATAACACTTTGGTTTGTAAACTATAGATAAAAAAATGAAAAACAATGTATTTTGGGTAAGTCGTCTTAGTTTAATGGTGATATTGAATAAATGAAGGTTTAAATGAGATTTAATCCTAAAAGCAGTACGTTTCATGTCGTACTCTAATGAGTTTTTGAGTTGCTATATCAAAAACAGTTTTAACTAAATTAGTTGATGTTGACGTTGAAAACTTTACTGAGGTGAAAAGTCCCCTAAAGAAATTATTTATTGAACTTTGGTTACTGATAAACAGGATTTGCTGTTAAACCTAGAACAATGTTAAGGATTAGAATATTAAACAGATTATTTATATTGCTTTTGAGTCATGAGCTTTGTCATGTCTCAAAAAGGAGGGATATAGTAGCAATGATA